>NC_134361.1:99284329-99470692 GCF_048569485.1 Anomaloglossus baeobatrachus | reverse complement strand
AGAAAAACTAAAATATCACATGGTCATAAGTATTCAGACCCTTTCCTCAGTAATGAGTAGAAGCAGCCTTTTGAGCTAGTACAGCCATGAGTCTTCTTGGGAATGATGCGACAACACATCATCAGTAGGGTAAAACTTACCTGTCTCACAATGGTCTTCTTGGGAATGAAAGAACAAGTTTTTCACACCTTGATTTGGGGATCCTCTGCCATTCTTCCTTGCAGATCCTCTCCAGTTCCGTCAGGTTGGATGGTGAACGTTTGTGGACAGCCATTTTCAGGTCTCTCCAGAGATACTCAATTGGGTTTAGATCAGGGATCTGGCTGGGCCAGTCAAGAATGGTCACAGAGTTGTTCTGAAGCCTCTCCTTTGTTATTTTAGCTGTGTGCTTAGGGTCATTGTCTTGTTGGAAGGTGAACCTTTGGCCAAGTCTGAGGTCCAGAGCACTCTGGAAGAGGTTTTCCTCCAGGATATATCTGTATTTTTCTCGCATTCATCTTTCCTTCAATTGCAACCAGTTGTCCTGTCCCTGAAAAGCACCCCCATAGCATGATGCTGCCACCACCATGTTTTACTGTTTGGATTGTATTGGACAGGTGATGAGCAGTGTCTGGTTTTCTCCACACATATCGCTTAGAATTATCACCAAAAAGTTCTATCTTCGTCTCATCCGACCAGAGAATCTTATTTCTCATAGTCTGGAGTCCTATGCGAGCTTTCATGTCTGTCACTGAGGAGAAGCTTCCGTTGGGCCACTCTGCTATAAAGGCCCAACTGGTGGAGGGCTGCAGTGATAGTTGACTTTGTGGAACTTTCTCCCATCTCCCTACTGCATCTCTGGAGCTCAGCTACAGTGATCTTGGGGTTCTTCTTTACTTCTCTCACCAAGGCTCTTCTCCCACGATAGCTGTTTGGCTGGACGACAAGGTCTAAGAATTCTGGTGGTCCCAAACTTCTTCCATTTAAGGATTATGGAGACCACTGTGCTCTTAGAGACCTTGAGTACTGCAGAAATTCTTTTGTAACCATGGCCAGATCTGTGCCTTACCACAATTCTGTCTCTGAGCTCCTTGGGCAGTTCCTTTTGACCTCATGATTCTCATTTGGTCTGACATGCACTGAGCTGTGTTAGGTTGACCAATAGGTCACAACTGTTGCTAGTGATGACCAAATGCGGAGGGAGTCCCAGGCCCCCCTTCATCTTCCCTCACCCCTAATGAGATACAGACAGACGCTGATATCTGCACATAAGGTATGAAGGAGTGTGCGCTCCGAAGAAGACTGCTTAGTTTATTATCTCATACAGGGTTTATCAACCTAATAGGGGCGCAGCTATGTCGTGAACAAAGACGTTAGTTTTGTTTCTCGTCATAAACATAACTTTCCATTTCTCAGTAAAAGCATAAACTATATTTCTAAAAAAACAGCATAACTCTCTTTGTTCTTGAGTAGGCGCAAGTCTTATCTCTGTTCTTTTGGCAAGACATAACATTCCGAGTCCTTGAATCCGCTCTCCGCGTCTGAACGTAGCTGGGCTTGTTTGTACCTGGCAGAGTAGCATGAATGTCCATCTATTCTTCAATTTTAGTTAACTCTTTCCTCACAGCTGTGAGGTTTACATAGACAGGTCTGCGCCTATCCAAATCAAGTCCTATCAGTTTAATTAAGCACAACTGGACTCCAATGAAGGAGTAGATCCATCTCAAGGAGGATCGCAAGGAAATGGACAGCATGTGACTAAATATGAGTGTCTGAGCAAAGGGTCTGAATACTTATGACCGTGATATTTCAGTTCTTCTTGTTTAATAAATGTGCAAAAATTTCTACATTTCTGGTGACCACGGGGGAACACTATTCTCCTTAACCCTTTCACGACCGGCCGATTTTTCGCTTTCCGTTTTTTTTTTTCGCCATTCTTTTTCTGAAAGACGTAACTTTTTTATTTTTCAGTCAATATGGTCATGTGAGGGCTCATTTTTTGCGGAACGAGCTGTACTTTTAAATGAAACCATCAGTTTTACCATATTGTGTACTAGAAAATGGCAAAAAAATTCCAAATGCTGAAAAATTGCAAAAAAAGTGCGATAGCACTATGGTTTTTGAGATATTTTATTCACTGTGTTCACTATATGGTAAAACTGATGTGTGGGTGTGATGCCTCAGGTCAGTGCGAGTTCGTAGACACCAAACATGTATAGGTTTACTTTTATATAAGGGGTTAAAAAAAAATCGGAAGTTTGTCCGAAAAAAGTGGCGCACGTTTTACGCCATATTCCGTGACCCGTAGCGTTCTCATTTTTCGGGATCTTAGGCTCAATGACGGCTTATTTTTTGCGTCTCGAGCTGACGTTTTTAACGGTACCATTTTTGCGCAGATGCTACGTTTTGATCGCCTCTTATTGCATTTTGCGCAAAAGTTGTGGCGACAAAAAAACGTCGTTTTGGCGTTTGGAATTTTTTTGCCGCTACGCCGTTTACTGATCAGATTAATTGATTTTATATTTTGATAGATCGGGCGTTTCTGAACGCGGCGATACCAAATGTGTGTATATTTTTTATTTTTTTAACCCTTTAATTTTCAATGGGGCGAATGGGGGGTGATTTGAACTTTTAGGTTTTTTTGTTTTTTTTTAATTTTTTAAAACTTATTTTTTTACTTTTTTTTTTTTATTTTACTAGTCCCCCTAGGGGGCTATTGCGATCAGCATTCCGATCGCTCTGCAGTATCTGCTGATCACAGCTGGAAGGCTGTAAACAGCAGATACGCTGTCTTTCTCTTTTGCTGTGCCCCGGGCACAGCGAAAGTGAAACCAATTCATGTGTAGTACAGGAGTCATCACATGACCCTGTACTACCATGACAACTATCGGGAGTCACGTGATCGCGTCACGTGACTTCCGGTTTCGGCGGTAAGTAAAACTTTACCGCGATTGCGCTTATAATGGCGCTGTCATGTATTGACAGCGCCATTATAAGGGGTTAATCGGCACGAGCAGATAACGATTCTGCTCGTGCCTAGCAGGCACACATCTCAGCTGTGAAAATCAGCTGAGATGTGTGCCGATCGCGGCATGCTGCCGCCGGAGGACCGCGGGCAGTAAGATTATGTCATTTAGGACGTAATTTTACGGCCCGCGGTCGTTAAGGGGTTAAGGAGACTTTGCAAGCCAGTCTGGCTGCCAAGTAAGGGGACTTATAGCTGCCACGCCCCTCTAAGAAATATTCAAATTGTCTCTCCAGTAAAGGAGACAAACTCTAGCACAGCGCCACCTATTGGAAGTAGCGATCCTAAAAGTCACAAGTGGATTTTCAACAATCCTTTGCAATATGAATTTCTGGTGTTTTTTTTCTGTCTAGATGTGGTACAGAGTGTACATTAACGAGAAAAAAAAGAACTTTCTTTATCGTTCCTATGGGAGACCCAGACATTGGGTGTATAGCTTCTGCCTCCGGAGGACACACAAAGTACTACACTAAAAAGTGTAGCTCCTCCCTCTGAGCCTATACAACCCCTGGATAACCTGATCTAGCCAGTTCATTGCTTTGTGTTCAGGAGGCAAACATCCACACATGCATTCTCATCTGATTTTTCATTTTTGGAAAGTTTTTGAAGAAAAGCGGGTCCAAGCCTGGACTCCCGGCATGTCCCTTCTCACCCCACTGTGTCGGCGGTGCTGTTAAGGTTGATTTACAAGGCTGGAGCCTTACATGCCGCGCTTCTTCACCATCCCTCGGGCTCTGGCTTGAAGTGGGAGCCAGCACGGGTCTCCTTGCTTTGCAGGAGACCGGTCTCCATCCGCAGCCCTTCAGGATCCTGCTGGATGGAGCACTCATCCCCAGGGACTTGGAACCCTGCGTGTCAGCAAGCTAAGTACCTGAGACGTTTATATTCGGGGGGTCCCGGTACTTTATTATGGTGGGAGAGTGTGCTGTGTAACTTTTGTGACATTTCCGGCCGGTTCTCTGGCTGTCGCCTGAGAACCGCGCCGATGGTGCCTGCGCGCCGGCCGCATCGCTTAAATTTAGGCCCCGGCTTCGCCGGAGGCCTACTTTCGATTTCACTGCCCGCGCATGTCAATCATGCAGAGGGACAGTGCGGCTCCGCCCAGCGGCCGTTCGGCACAGGGGAGGGACACTCCTCTCTGAGTACATGTCCCCTCCCCTGTAAATCTCCTTGGCCCTCCAGATCCCGCTCTCAGAGCAGGTCCCGCCCCCTCTCCTCGCTCCGGCGCCATTTTCTCAGCGTTTTTCTCTGGATCAGCGCTGGCTGCAGCATCCCTGCTAAGCTGCTTGGGGGTCCGGGCTGTGGGATCTGGAGGGCACACAAACGGTCTGGTAGGCCACAACCTCCGGTTGTGGACCTTCTTATATACTCTCTGGGGGTCATTCTGGCTCAGAGCCCCCACTTCAGCAGCATGTCTCACACGAGGAGCAAGGCTGCAAGGCTGTACTCAATATGCACTGCATGTAAGCTCGTGCTGCCTGAACCGAGCACATATCCACATTGTGATGCCTGCTCTAACCTGACAATGCCTCAGCCTGGAATCGCACCCACAGTGGTCCCTCCGGCTGCTCCGGCTCCGGTGGCTGAACCCCCGGCTTGGGTAGAATCCTTCTCTAGGTCAATCTCCCAGTCTTTTGCCGACTCCATGGGACAGCTGTCCCGGACTTTGCTGAACATGTATCAGCCCCCTTCTCAGGGCGCCTCTGCTGCTAGGGCTCTCTCAGCAGAGCTCACAGAGGATTCTTCATCTGGTCCCAGACCCCGTCCTCCTAAAAGGAGACGCAGGGTCCCCTCTCCTTCCTCGTCCCGCGGCTCTGATTCACGAGCTGACTCGCAGGACGAGGAGGATGCCTTTACTGGGGGCTCGGACGCTACCTCCATGTGCCCCATTGATCTGTCCGAAAGTGACGCAGATGTTAGTGATTTGATTGCGTCCATTAATTCTGTACTGGACCTCAATCCGCCAGTATCAGAGGAGCAACCCTCTCTGGCAGAAAAGCACCAGTTTACCTTGACTAAGAGGACAAGGAGTGTGTTCTTTAACCACTCCAGTTTTCAGGCCGCTGTGACCAAGCCTAGGGCCTGTCCTGACAAACGCTTCCCAAAGCGTGGTTCTGATGACCGTTTTCCCTTTCCACCTGAGGTGGTCAAGGAGTGGGCTCATTCACCAAAGGTAGACTCTCCGGTGTCTAGACTCTCAGCCCGGACCGTTGTATCAGTGGCTGATGGCACCTCTCTTAAGGATTCCACTGTCCGCCAGGTTGACCTTCTGGCCAAATCTGTATATGAGGCGGCTGGGGCCTCGTTCTCCCCATCTTTTGCAGCAGTGTGGGCTCTCAAGGCCATCTCTGCTTCTCTAGAGGAGATGCATTCCCTCACCAGGGAATCTATGCCCGAAATGGTTGCCTTAACTTCCCAAGCTTCAGCTTTTTCATCCTATGCCATGTCTGCCATGCTGGAGGCTTCTCACCGCACTGTGGTGGCTTCGGCTAATTCCCTCGCTATCCGCAGGATCTTGTGGCTTCGAGAGTGGAAGGCAGATGCTTCTTCAAAGAAGTACCTTGCTGGGCTCCCTTTTGCTGGATCCAGGCTATTCGGTGAACAACTGGATGAAATTATTAAGGAAGCTACTGGCGGGAAGAGTACTTCCATGCCACAAACTAAAACCAGGAAACCTGCCCAGGGTAGGAATCAGTCGAGGTTTCGTTCCTTTTGTTCCTCCAACTGGTCATCCTCTAAGCCCTCGGCCTCGTCCACTAACTCAGCCAAGGACCAAAAACCCAACTGGCGCACAAAGGTGCGTCCACAAAAGACCACAGGAGCTGCTGCCACTAAGGCAGCCTCCTCTTGACTATCTGGCCGCGCCAGCAACGTCCTTAGTCGGTGGCAGGCTCTCCCACTTTGGCGACGTGTGGTTTCAACACGTCTCCGATCAGTGGGTGCGGGATATCATCTCCCACGGCTACAGGATAGAATTCTCTTACAGCCCGCCAAACAGATTTTTTCTGTCAACTCCCCCCTGCTCCAAGACCGCCGCCTTCTCTCAGGCCGTGGCATCCTTGCAGGCCAACGGAGTAATTGTACCGGTTCCCGCCCGGGAACGGTTCAGAGGTTTCTACTCAAATCTCTTCCTAGTCCCCAAAAAGGACGGTTCCTTCCGGCCCATCCTGGATCTCAAGCTTCTCAACAAGCATGTTCAGGTGCGGCATTTTCGCATGGAGTCTCTGCGATCAGTCATTGCCTCAATGACCCAAGGAGATTTCCTGGCATCCATCGACATCAGAGATGCCTATCTGCATGTGCCAATTGCAGTTTCACACCAGCGTTGGCTACGTTTTGCAATCGGAGAGGAACATTTCCAATTCGTGGCTCTCCCCTTCGGGTTAGCCACGGCCCCTCGAGTATTCACCAAGGTCATGGCAGCAGTGGTTGCGGTTCTGCACCTCCAGGGGTTGGCAGTGATTCCTTACCTGGACGACCTTCTAGTCAAGGCTTCATCCAGCGCAGACTGTCAGCAGAGTGTCTCGCTCACTCTCGCCACTCTAACCCAATTCGGGTGGCTTGTCAATCTGCCCAAATCCACTCTGACTCCGACCCAGAGTCTCACGTACCTAGGGATGCAGTTCGAGACTCTGCCGGCACTTGTGAAGCTGCCCTTAGTCAAACAGCAGTCCCTCCATCTGGCGGTGCGCTCTCTGCTGAGGCCCCGCCGTCATTCCATCAGGCACCTGATGCAGGTGCTGGGTCATATGGTGGCGTCAATGGAGGCTGTTCCCTTTGCCCAGTTCCATCTGCGTCCTCTGCAGCTGGACATTCTCCGCTGTTGGGACAAGCGGACTTCCTCCTTGCACAGGCTAGTGGCTCTGTCGCCACAGACCAGGGGCTCCCTTCAGTGGTGGCTTCGGCCCCTCTCTCTGTCTCAGGGACGCTCCTTCCTGGCCCCGTCCTGGGTGATCCTCACCACAGATGCCAGTCTATCCGGCTGGGGAGCGGTATGTCTCCACCACCGAGCACAGGGCACTTGGACTCCGTCCGAGTCAGCCCTCTCGATCAATGTGCTGGAAACCAGAGCTGTGCTTCTGGCTCTCCTAGCCTTTCACCACCTTTTGGCGGGCAAGCACATCCGAGTCCAGTCAGACAACGCGACAGCGGTTGCCTACATCAATCACCAAGGCGGGACACGCAGCCGCCTGGCAATGTTGGAGGTTCAACGCATCCTTCAATGGACGGAGGACTCCAAGTCCACCATATCCGCAGTCCACATCCCAGGCGTGGAAAACTGGGAGGCAGATTATCTCAGCCGTCAAACCGTGGACAGTGGCGAGTGGCGAGTGGTCCCTGCATCCGGCAGTGTTTCAGTCAATCTGCCGCAAGTGGGGCACTCCGGAAGTGGATCTAATGGCATCCCGGCACAACAACAAGGTTCCGGTTTACGTGGCTCGCTCCCACGATCCTCAGGCCCTTGCAGCGGACGCTCTGGTTCAAGATTGGTCCCAGTTTCGTCTGTCCTACGTGTTTCCCCCTCTAGCTCTCTTGCCCAGAGTCCTGCACAAGATCAGAATGGAGGGCCGTCAGGTCATCCTCATTGCACCGGACTGGCCCAGGCGAGCTTGGTACCCAGACCTGCTCCATCTGTCCGTAGAGGTGCCGTGGCATCTTCCGGACCGTCCAGACCTTCTCTCACAAGGTCCGTTTTTCCGCCAGAATTCTGCGGCTCTCAGATTGACGGCGTGGCTCTTGAGTCCTGGATCTTGACGACTTCTGGCATTCCTCCTGAAGTCATCTCCACTATGACTCGGGCTCGGAAGTCTTCCTCGGCCAAAATCTATCACAGGACCTGGAGGATTTTCCTGTCCTGGTGTCGCTCTTCCGGCCATGCTCCCTGGCCTTTTTCCTTGCCGACCCTTCTGTCCTTTCTACAGTCCGGTCTGCAGCTAGGACTATCCCTCAATTCCCTCAAGGGACAAGTCTCGGCTCTGTCAGTGCTGTTCCAGCGGCGTATCGCCCGGCTGGCTCTGGTGCGCACCTTCATGCAGGGCGCGTCTCACATCATTCCGCCTTACCGGCGGCCCTTGGATCCCTGGGACCTCAATCTGGTCCTCACGGCCTTGCAGAAACCCCCCTTTGAGCCTCTTAGGGAGGTTTCTTTGTCTCGTCTTTCACAGAAAGTGGTCTTTCTAGTGGCCATAACTTCCCTCAGGAGAGTCTCTGATTTGGCTGCGCTCTCTTCGGAGTCACCTTTTTTGGTTTTTCACCAAGACAAGGTGGTTCTCCGTCCGACTCCGGACTTTCTCCCTAAGGTGGTTTCTCCTTTCCACCTTAACCAGGACATTTCCCTGCCTTCCTTTTGTCCGGCTCCTGTTCATCGCTTTGAAAAAGCGTTGCATACCTTGGATTTGGTGCGGGCGCTCCGGATCTATGTGTCACGCACCGCTGCCCTTAGGCGGTGCACCTCTCTTTTTGTGCTAACCACAGGTCGGCGTAAGGGCCTCTCGGCTTCTAAGCCGACCTTAGCTCGTTGTATTAGGTCGGCCATATCCGATGCTTACCAGTGTACTCAGGTGCCTCCCCCGCCGGGCATCAAGGCACACTCGACCAGAGCTGTCGGTGCCTCTTGGGCTTTCAGGCACCAGGCTACGGCTCAGCAGGTCTGTCAGGCTGCCACTTGGACTAGCCTGCATACCTTTTCAAAGCACTATCAAGTGCATGCTCATGCTTCGGCAGATGCGAGCTTGGGCAGACGCATCCTTCAGGCGGCTGTCGCCCATTTGTGAAGTTAGGCTCCGCCTACTTCTCAGTTTTCTGTTTATTCCCACCCATGGACTTCTTTGAGACGTCCCAATGTCTGGGTCTCCCATAGGAACGATAAAGAAAAAGAGAATTTTGTTTACTTACCGTACATTCTTTTTCTTATAGTTCCGTATTGAGAGACCCAGCACCCTCCCTGTTGCCTGTTGGCAGTTTCTTGTTCCGCGTGTTATCACCGGCTGTTGTTGTAGACAGAGTCTCCGGTTGTTCCGGTTCTTGCTCTGTTTACTTGTGGGTGGCTATTCTCCTTCAGCTTTTGCACTAAACTGGCTAGATCTGGTTATCCAGGGGGTGTATATGCTCAGAGGGAGGAGCTACACTTTTAAGTGTAGTACTTTTGTGTGTCCTCCGGAGACAGAAGCTATACACCCAATGTCTGCGTCTTCCAATACGGAACTATAAGAAAAGGAATTTACGGTAAGTAACAAAATTCTCTTTTTTTTTTTTTTTTTTAATTTACCAAATGGCTGCAATGAAAGAGTGAAAAATGTAAAGGGGTCTGAATACTTTCCATGCCCATTAGAATTGTAACGTCAGATTGTAGATTTGATACTATGGCAGGTCAGGAGTCAGCTCTTGATCTAGTTTGTCTGCTTAGTCACTATGGAGTAAATGATTTGTCTCCTCTGTTGGCAGAATAGTTGTTGGTGTGATGGCAATAAATCCTGATTCTGATAATATGCCACGTGACTACCTGTTTGCAGATACATGCAGAGACCTGCTGCTTTGCTTATTAACCCCAACCTGACATGTAACGCACTATTATGTCATGTGTCACATCCCCATCTGCAAGGTCAGGAACTTAGCGGACAGCCTCCCTCCAACAGCAGCTCTGCCCGCTGCCCGGAGCCAATTAAATGCCACTGTCTGTCTCTAATAATGACATTTTAAGTTTGAGATCCAGGTTTCTCGCCGTTCTACCGCTCCCTTCACGCTCCTCGCAATGATGTTGTAGGGTACCAGTGGGTTGATGGAACACTATTGAGTTTGTGTACCTGCCATTACAGTGCTCCGGTGAAAACCAGCATACCGCTGGCATTTGTAGCTGGCAAGATTATTTATTTATTTATTTATTTATTTATTTAATACATTGGCAGGTTCAAGTCCCCTATTGAGAAGGCTGGGGAGCATAGGCGTCCCAGGGGAGGCTGGGGAGCATAGGCGTCCCAGGGGAGGCTGGGGAGCATAGGCGTCCCAGGGGAGGCTGGGGAGCATAGGCGTCCCAGGGGAGGCTGGGGAGCATAGGCGTCCCAGGGGAGGCTGGGGAGCATAGGCGTCCCATGGGGAGGCTGGGGGGCATAGGCGTCACATGGGGAGGCTGGGGGGCATAGGCGTCACATGGGGAGGCTGGGGGGCATAGGCGTCACATGGGGAGGCTGGGGGGCATAGGCGTCACATGGGGAGGCTGGGGGGCATAGGCGTCACATGGGGAGGCTGGGGGCATAGGCGTCACATGGGGAGGCTGGGGACATAGGCGTCACATGAGGAGGCTGGGGGGCATAGGCGTCACATGGGGAGGCTGGGGGGCATAGGCGTCACATGGGGAGGCTGGGGACATAGGCGTCACATGGGGAGGCTGGGGGGCATAGGCGTCACATGGGGAGGCTGGGGGGCATAGGCGTCACATGGGGAGGCTGGGGGGCATAGACGTCACATGGGGAGGCTGGGGGGCATAGGCGTCACATGGGGAGGCTGGGGGGCATAGGCGTCACATGGGGAGGCTGGGGGGCATAGGCGTCACATGGGGAGGCTGGGGGGCATAGGCGTCACATGGGGAGGCTGGGGGGCATAGGCGTCACATGGGGAGGCTGGGGGGCATAGGCGTCACATGGGGAGGCTGGGGGGCATAGGCGTCACATGGGGAGGCTGAGGGGCATAGGCGTCACATGGGGAGGCTGGGGGGCATAGGCGTCACATGGGGAGGCTGGGGGGCATAGGCGTCACATGGGGAGGCTGGGGGGCATAGGCGTCACATGGGGAGGCTGGGGGGCATAGGCGTCACATGGGGAGGCTGGGGGCATAGGCGTCACATGGGGAGGCTGGGGGCATAGGCGTCACATGGGGAGGCTGGGGGCATAGGCGTCACATGGGGAGGCTGGGGGCATAGGCGTCACATGGGGAGGCTGGGGGGCATAGGCGTCACATGGGGAGGCTGGGGGGCATAGGCGTCACATGGGGAGGCTGGGGGGCATAGGCGTCACAGGGGGGGCTGGGGGCATAGGCGTCACAGGTGGGGCTGGGGGGCATACACATCACTTGGAGACATAGACCTTGCTGTGGGGGCATGGACACTGCTGCGGGAGCACAGACAGTGCTGTTGGCACGCAGCATTGGAGGGTGGCACACAACAACGGTAGGCATGTACAGAACTGGGCACAGTAAGGCTAGTTTCACACTTGCGTTCAGCGCATTCCGTCACTATGGAGAATAGCGCAGTCCATCAACGCACTGCGCTATTCTCCATAGACTTGTATGGACGACGCACTGTAACGCAAGTGTCTGCGTTGCATCTGCTGGACGCCGCAGCTTCGTTATTTTGACGCCTCGTCGGGAGGATGGAACGCAGCATGTAACGTTTTTCTGTGTTTGGCGGAGTGTCAAAAAAACGCAACCTGCAGGAATCCGTTAGGCGTCCGTTGTTTTTATAATGGACGACTATGGTGGCGGATTCCGTTAGAATGCGTCATTTGACGGATTCCGTTAACGCAGCTGTCTTTACACAACTGCGCATGCTCAGATGTGTAAAGTCAAGGAAAAAAAACTACAACGGATTGCGTTATTTTGTACGATCTGTAGCATGCGTTGTGCCACTATATGCAACGCATCCGTTGCATGCGTCACACAATGCAATGCTACGGATCCCGTCCAACGCAAGTGTGAAAGTAGCCTAAGGGTATGTGAGCACTAGGCGTTTTTTTCACGCTGCGTTTTTATGTGCGTTTTTGTCTCAAAAAACGCACCCGCGGCTAAAATACGCGACAAAAACGCATGCGTTTTTGCCGCGATTTGGTGCGTGTTTTGCTGTGTTTTTGCTCACTGCGTTTTTAATCAGTGCACAATGCCATTAAAGATTGTTGATGGGAAAAAAAAAAAAAAAGGTCTGATGTCATTTCCTTCTTCAAAATGTTTATTGTATGCAGGAGAGCAGACAGCTGCAGAACTAGTGTATGCAGGAGAGCAGACAGCAGCTGCAGAACTACAAGGCTCAGCATCCTCCATCCAGGACTGTATGCAGTTTTTTGCCCAAAAAGAAAAAAAAATGACATGGGCTTTGCCATATTTTTGTATGCTAGCCGGGTACAGCAGGCAGGTACGGGCTGCCCCCAACCCCCAGCTGCCTATTTGTACCCGGCTGGGAACCAAAAATATAGAGAAGCCCTTTTTTTTTAATTATTTCATGAATTTCATGAAATAATTAAAAAAAAAAATGACGTGAGCGTCGCCTAATTTTTGAGTCCAGCCGGGTACAACTAGGCAGCTGGGGATTGGAATCCTCAGTGCAGGGTGCCCAAGCTTTCTGGGCACCCCCACTGCAAATTGCAGTCCGCAGCCACCCCAGAAAATGGCGCTTTCATTGAAGCGCCATCTTCTGGCGCTGTATCCAACTCTTCCAGCTGCCCTGATGCCGGGTGGCTAGCTGGGTAATAATGGAGTTAGGGCTAGCTGTATATTATCAGCTAGCCCTAAGCCCGAAATTAATGGTGTCACGCCAATATTAGACATGGCCACCATGAATTTCTAGTAATGATAAAAAAAAACACAACACACAGAAAAATATTTTTATTAGAAATAAAACACAACACAATTAGTGACTCCATCTTTATTGAAATAAAGAACCCCCCTCCGCAGTAATCCTGGGTCAGGGTCCCGCGCCTTCCAGTCCAGATCCAATATCATCTGATCGGTTTGCTGGAAGGCAAGGCGATCAGATGATGTGTCAGGTTCTAAGGGCTTAAGCACATCACACATCAGCTGATTGTATAAAAGCCGATTATACAATCAGCAGATGCATCAGTAGAAAAAAAAATAATACTCACTTATGTGCTGTGCTGATTACCAGCAGCTCCTGGAGCGATCGATTGGACAGGAGTCTGATCCTGTCCGATCGCTGCAGGAGCTGCCGGTAATCAGCTGATGAAGTCCCCTGACGGCAGGATCAGCTGATAGCCGGCCGGGCGCGAAAAAGCCGGCGAGACTACGATCAGCTGATGCGTCAGGTGACTGCATCAGGTGATCCACCGTCAGGTCCTGCAAGCAAGGTCCTGCCCCGGGGAGACTGCACACAGCCAGAGCGGCGGTACCGAGACAGGGGCTGGGAGCGGGCATGGCACCGGGACCCTGCAGACAGGTGAGTATATATGACATTTTTTTTTTTTCTACTGTTCACTTTGGTTTTCGCCGCTGCCTCCACCTCCCGCCCAGACATGGCGTCGCACGGAGCTGACATGCACAGGACGGGAGGTGGACGCAGCGGTGACGGTACCGGGAGGATTCATGCTTCTGTGTTTACCAACAGAAGGAATCCTCTTCCTGTACACGTCACTTTAGTACCCACCCCTTGCGTTTATAGCTGCGTTTTTAGTCATAGAAACGCAGCTATATGCGTTTTTCATTGCGTTGTTAAACATCTCATTGAACTCAATGGGTGAAAAACGCAGTGAAAAACGCAGAAATAATTGACATGCTGCATTTTTGTGGTCACCACAAAAACGCAGCTACAAAAAAACGCTGTGTGAGGACAGCACTTCTGAAAACCCATAGACATTGCTGGGGAAGCAATGTCACTGCGTTTTCAGCACAAAAACGCGGTAAAAAACGCCGCTAAAAACGCGGCAAAAACGCCTAGTGCGCACAAGGCCTTAGGCTGCTGCTCCTCTTCTGTGGGGTGCATCGCTCTAGCCCTGCCCACATGGTACATCCTCAGCATGCTAGCACTGGTCAGTGTGAGGACCTAAAAGTATGTGCACGTGGTGGGGTTTAAAGGGCCGGCAAACGCAGTTACTGGCCCGAGCACTGCAGTCTGCGGGCCGGGTCTTCCCCATACCTGCCTATTGCAGACTTCATCAAGCAGTGCCATGCTACACCGAATTTCTGTGCTCTTCATAAACACACATGTGGGGAAACAAGGACAGCAAAACATAAAAGATGCAGAGGGACATGTCTTATGTGGAAGACTGAGACCGAGTGTAAATGTAAACATATTATCTACATGTGACCGTTATTTTTCTTCAGCCGGTGCACCAAAGATTCCTTGTATTAACCGTGGTGAGCTCCGCTCCGGCCCCTGCTCAGCATTAATTACACACATGGAGAGCCGCTTGGTTATCTCAGCAAAAGGGTAGAGCATTCTGAAGGACTGTGCTCCAATGATTAAGGAAGCAAAGACCCTCCTCTGTGTTGGCTGACAGTCCCCCTTTTTTTTAAATTGGAGGACTTAGGATTTAAAAATGGTGTCTGTGTGTGTGTGTATATATAGTATGTGTATGTGTATGTGTATGTGTGTGTGTACATACAATGGAAGAAGAAAAAAATGGAGCCTTTACCTTTTTAAAGGGAAGCTGTCAGGTGTAATATGCATCCAGAGCCACGAGCAAGCTTGGTTACCCGATATTTACCTTGGTTACCAGCGCACACCGCTTAGTGCTGGCTCCCTGCACTCGTAGCCAGAGTACACATCGGGTTAATAAGCAAACCGCTTCACTTATTTACCTGATGTGTACTCCGGCAACGTGTGCAGGGAGCTGGCACTGGCAGCCTGAGAGCGGCGGATGCTAGTAACCAAGGTAAATATTGGGTAACCAAGCAAAGAGCTTCGCTTGGTTACCCGATATTTACCTTGGTTACAGCTTACCGCAGGCTTCCAGACGCCGGCTCCCTGCACATTCAGATCGTTGCTCTCTTGCGGTCAAACACAGCGATGTGTGCTTCACAGCGGGAGAGCAATGAGCAAAAAATGAACCAGCACTGTGTGTAACGAGCAGCGATCTCACAGCAGGGGCCAGATCGCTGCTCAGTGTGACACACAGCGAGATCGCTAATGAGGTCACTGCTGCGTCACAAAAAAACGGGACTCAGCAGCGATCTTGCCATGTGAGAAGTACCCCTAATTACTGGCCTCATTAGCATATGAGATGGGATGTTTAGAAATCCTTTTTCTAAAGATCTCTTTGTCTATGCTAGTGTATACAGGGACAGTTAGGCAGGGATTAGCAATATGCACCCAGACCTGCTCGTGGCTCTGCGTCCATATTGCGCCTGAAAGGTTCACTTTAATGGGAATGTATCATCAGGTAATGACGTGTTATTTAAGTTATTTGTTTGTTTTTAGCAGCATAAAATAATCCATACTTTGTGCCAGGAGCAGAGGGAAGTTGTCAGTGGTGCTGGCATGTTCTCTGGTGCGTGCCCTCCTGTCCTGGTGCTGCCCCTGGATGCGCCTTTCAGCAGATGGCACACACAGTCAGCACTCGCTGTTTGCCGCTGTGCGCTCAGTTGTTCTTTGTGTTTCCCTTGTCTCCTTTGCTGCATTACAATTTGCGATGTGACTTCACTTTCTCAGATCGTGATGTTTATTGATATGAATGCTGTTTTTTCTGTTGCAGTTATAAACAGCAGAAATTCAATTTATTAAGAGAGGAAAATGAAGGATATGCTAAATTAATTTCCGAGCTCGGGCAGGATCTGTCTGGGAGCATAACGAGTGATCTAATCCTGGAAAATATCAAGTCCTTAATTGGTATGGCAGGCTTCTTATCCATCCTCTGTGGTTTTCATGACCAGGTCTAGCTGATGTTTCATTGTATATTTACTCTCAATTGCTGCCTATGTGTAATACCGCGGGCTGCCTATGTATAATACCGCGGGCTGCCTATGTATAATACCGCGGGCTGCCTATGTGTATAATACCGCGGGCTGCCTATGTATAATACCGCAGGCTGCCTATGTATTATACTGCAGGCTGCCTATGTATAATACTGCAGGCTGCCTATGTATAATACCGCAGACTGCCTATGTATAATACCGCAGGCTGCCTATGTATAATACCGCAGGCTGCCTGTGTATAATACCGCAGGCTGCCTGTGAGTATAATACCGCAGGCTGCCTGTGTGTATAATACCGCAGGCTGCCTGTGTGTATAATACCGCAGGCTGCCTGTGTGTATAATACCGCAGGCTGCCTGTGTGTATAATACCGCAGGCTGCCTGTGTGTATAATACCGCAGGCTGCCTGTGTGTATAATACCGCAGGCTGCCTGTGTGTATAATACCGCAGGCTGCCTGTGTGTATAATACCGCAGGCTGCCTGTGTGTATAATACCGCAGGCTGCCTGTGTGTATAATACCGCAGGCTGCCTGTGTGTATAATACCGCAGGCTGCCTGTGTGTATAATACCGCAGGCTGCCTGTGTGTATAATACCGCAGGCTGCCTGTGTGTATAATACCGCAGGCTGCCTGTGTGTATAATACCGCAGGCTGCCTGTGTGTATAATACCGCAGGCTGCCTAGGTGTAATACTGCAGACTACAGTACCTATCCATAGGTTTTTTAAATCAGTTTAGTAAACCCTTTATTCTGTTTTTAGTACATTTATTAATGTTATTGATGGGAAACTGATCACCAGATTTACCAGTGTAAAGTAAAGCCACTGACTTAACTTCTCTATTGTACCCATCCATCAGTCTGTGTGTAGAAGCCCCACTCGCCCTGTGTATGTCAGATAAATACCGTCTGGTGTATGGTCCAGTCCAATGGACATTTTTTTTTATTTTTTTACATTTTCTCCGTTCCTCCCTTTACACTTGCCGTCCTCTTGGCTTGATTGATGTGGATGATATATCCTATATTATGCCCAGACCGCTGCCAATCTTGCCCTTGTTCAGTTAAAGCCATTTCTGCTCAGGTGCACTTTGCTTTTTTCTACTAAGGGAAGAGCATACTCCTGCATCGGCGCATGCGCACTACATTACTTTTCTCTGCCCTTAGTATGACAAAGCAGACCTGTCCCCAACTATGCAGATGTAATATTCACAGCCCACCAAACCAGACTGTGCCATATGTCCTAGATATAAAAGGTATTTTTAGCATATACAGAGTTGTTGGGGGCTTGTATACAGCATGGACTGTGGTAATGGAGCAGTTAGCAGTGGTGGCATTAGTGTTTATTGGGATAACCTGGTGACAGATTCCCTTTACTGTTGGTCTTCCATCTTGCTGCTTTTTCTTTCCCACAATATTAACATAGTAGGATAAATCCATAGTGCATGTAAATATGATTAACTTTGTGATATATTTGGGTTCTTTTATCCACTTATGAGCCACTTCTCCCACCATCTTTTTCTGAACTTATCACTCGCTCAGAAATACAGTTATAATCCATCTTGAGAAACAAGACAGGTTGCCAGCTTACTGAGGGATCAGATTGTGGGGGGGGGGGGGGAAGGAGGAGGAGTGTTTTATCACACTACGGCTGGATTTACAGATACACTGCTCAGTACTACCTTATGATAACTGTCATGTTTCTGAATATGAGACAGGAGAATAGAATTCCCTCATGTCTGTGTGCAAAATATGGGAGACATCATAGCAGCTGATTTCCACTCTTTTTATAGGTAATCTGCCAGCAAGATTTCAGCCCCCCAAATTTAAAGTGGTAGTTCACTACTCTGCAAAAGTGGCCACATCCCTGTAAAACTGATAGGGAAGGCCTTTACTAAATATCTTGTTCAGCCAATTCTGTCTGTGAGTGGTGCTATTGTGGTCCACTCATCTCCATGAGGTGACCTCTAAGATCCAGTGATGTCACACCAACTTCCAGTTGACCTGACATCACCGATCCCGACCCCAGTCTTCCTGAGTGACTGGCTGTGGGCGGAGTTTTACCGCTCATCACAGCCCAGCATTGCTCCTGCTTGTGGCGCTCTGCAGTGAAGATGAGTGCATGCAATCTAATACGCTGTGACACTGGGCTGTGGTGAGCGGTGAAACTACACCCACAGCCCAGTCACTCAGGGAGACTGGGGTTGGGCTCGCTTGACATCACCGGATCTCAGAGCTCACGGAGCCGGGGTGGTCACTTCATGTGGATGAGTGGACTTCAATAGCGCCGCTCAGAGCCCGAATTGGCTAAACAAGGTGTCTGAAAAATGCCTTCCCTATCAGTCTTACTGGAATGTGGCCACTATTGCAAAGTAATGAACCACCTCTTTAACTATATGCATTTGTAGATTTAAAGCCTCTGTCACTCCAGATCGATTACCTTTCCAGCACCGTGTTCTCTCTCTGGCTGACTGCCTCTATGCTGTGTGACATCAGACAGAGGAGCAGTCAGTTGAGCAAGAAGCGGAGAAGCTGGGCGGGTAATAGAGCTGGAGTGACGGAGACATGAGATCAACCATAGTCCTTCACCCTTGTTTGTATATCAATTAAAACCCCTAATTGTCAGTAGTTCCTGTAATTAACTTTTTTAGCTGCCCGGACACTTCATTATTGAACTTCAACTGGGGCTTATATTTGGAGTAGAGCTTATATTTTAAGCATACTCCAAAAAGGCTGAAAGTTTCCGCTAGGGCTTATTTTCTGGGTAGGTCTTATTTTGCGGACACATAAGATTAAAGTTGGGTTATGACACTAATTCTGCTGTATTAGTGATCTATTTAATATAAATGGTTGCATTTTGACTCTTCATTGATAAATTCTATCAGGGGAAGGATCAGGTTGTTAGAATTCACATGCCCAATCATTTTTTACCCCTGAGCCATAAATCATGGGCAGAGTATCGTCTCCCCTTACAGAACAATTTACGCTTAGCTGTTTTGGGTATGGACGCTCCATAACCACAGTCACTGCAAGCTTTGATCATGGCAAATTAATTTTCAGATGTTTGTCTTCTTGTTTTTTAGTTCTCCCGAGAATTTTTATTAGATTGCTGACCTGCATTAGTGTAGATTGATTGCTAGAAGGGATCCACACTACACATCAATGATGGCCCTCAGCCATGGAGAAACCTAACCATTAGACATGGAGGATTCCCACTGAGCTTTTATTGCTGATTATTTGATAAAATCTAAACTGCTGATTCTTTCCAAATTCTTCATGGTTCTCGCACATTGTCTAACAGGTTTTTTTAATTTTTTTTTATTTTTTTTTTAAGGATGTTTTAACTTGGATCCAAATAGAGTATTGGATATTATCTTGGAAGTGTTTGAGTGCAGACCAGAGCAGGATGATTATTTTGTGCCCTTAATTGAGTCCTACATGGGTATGTGTGAGCCTCAGACCCTCTGCCACATCCTCGGCTTTAAATTTAAGTTTTACCAGGTAAGGCGTGGTTTTCTTTCCCAATGGTCGAGCACCTCAGTTGACTTTAGACCCTTTCTTCTCATTGATGGTTTGTCTTTGCAGGAGCCTAGTGGAGAAACCCCGACTTCTTTGTACAGAGTTGCTGCTGTTCTTTTACAACAGAATTTGATTGATTTGGAGGACCTTTATGTCCATGTAAGTATGGTGCCAGAAGATACCCACGTCTCCGGGTGATATTGGAAGCCAAACATTGTCACATAAACTGCTCATCATTGACTTCCAGCTCTCCCAATCTTGTCTTCACCTCCTGTAAAATTGCCCATCCTTGGACAGTTCTGCACACTTGCTATGTTTTCTTTCTTTCCTTCAGCTCCTGCCATTGGATAGCAGCATTCAAGAAGAACACAAAAGGGAGGTTCTTGAAGCTAAACAGATTGTAAGAAAGCTGACCATGGTGGTTCTTTCATCTGAGAAGTCAGAAGACAAAGAGAAGGAGAAAGAAAAGGACGAGGAGAAAGCAGAAAAGGTAAAGGACTCAAACTTTTCTTCTTTTGTGAATGAAGTCCTGATCTGTTTGGGCTCACTTATCTACTACGACTTTTATTGAAAGCTTTAGTCATTTTAGAATTGAATGAATGACCATGCCAAGGGCAGAAGGTACGTACAGAAATAACATCTGTGCCATTATGTTAAAAGGAAAATCATTCCTAAAACCTTTTTGAAGAAATGGACAGAAACCAGTTGAAGTTCTGAAATTTCCATGTGAGGGGTAAGAGGTTTGCCATGCTATGCATGTGTGGCACTTCTGAGGCTTCAGTCACCACAGAGTATTGCACCCAAATTTGGGTGTAATGCTAACCCTGGATCCTGAAGAGGTCAGTCCCGGTTTCACCACATTACACATTCAAATTCACACCAGGTTGCCTTGTTCCCACTGAGGACTGGGCTAGGGTCTGGTAATAAAGGGGCCGCCGACAGTGGTATTTACAGGATGCCCTCAAACAGGGGCCCCAGTCCCACTAGCTTAGGACCTGAGAGGGAGGAGGAGCAGCCAGCAGGGGGAGTCAGGAGAGTTCTCCAGCAGGAGTGCAATGGAGCAGACGTGTCTCACAGGTGCTCCAGTGGGAAGGAGGAAGAGTTCACATGGTTGCCGTGGGGAGAGTGCATCTGCTCCCCTCGGAACCGACGTCATACAGGGCGGCAGGACCCTAGGGAAGATCATACTTCACATTGGTTTTCCAGAATCTGCCTAGACGGGGAAAGTTTCAAGCTTCCCTGACCACACAGCGCCCAACAGCACAGTGCCAAAGAGGATCCGGGTCCTCACATCAAGCCGGACCCCATATCGGAACTGCGGCACCTGCATATAGGGACGAGTACATCTGGTGAAACCCAGGGTCCCCTCGTAGCTTCAAGCCAGGGGATCCACAGACAGGCGCTATAAGGAGGGAACCCACCGAACACCAAACCGGACTGATCTCTAAAGGGATTTGGGTTCGACAGAGTCCATCATAGCAAGTGACCGGTATTACCTGGGTGAGCGACACATCAAAAAAAGTGAGTAAACAACCTTGAACCGCAGCCATAGACTCTTGACTATTATAGGTACTGCGGCTCCCCGCCGCCATTACTACTCCCCTCATCATCCTCCCCGGGGCCTGCTCCACCTGTGGGGAGCGATACCATCTCTGGCTGCTACTACCATCCGCCCCAGAGGACAGCGACAGCAGAGTGGCCCATTTCCTGGCCGCATACCACAAGTGGCGTCACAACAGACACCTCACAACTACCTCCATCATCTCTCCCCTGCCATTATCTGAACGCCTCGGGGCAACGGAGACTGGCTAGGCCGGCCGTGACAACGACAGTTGATGGCCCGACAACGAGTAGGTTAAATGCACCTGCCCTGTTGGGTGCTACACATGTAATTCAGCAAGAATTGGAAAGTAATATGACTCCCAAAGACCCATAGGTTACTGGGACGGCTGACCTTCACACTGGACCTCCATAGTGTCCCACTGTAATGAGGAGAGCCCTTGATTGTTGGGCGTGGGGCTACCTGTCAGTGAGTGACAGCAGTGTGCGCGCACGTGCTCCGATCAGACCTCACTTTCCTCCTCTGCGTGGATCCTGCAGAAGCTTTGCAGCACCTGCTCTTCTGCTGACAAACGCAATAATGTACCTTCTAATGCAGAAAGGACGGTGCTCCAAAGCTTTGGCAATGTCAGATCAGGATTCATCCTCCTGCTTGGATCCTTCTGATGCTGTGATGGGCCGTCCCCTTCAGCTATAAAGCACTGTCATAGCATTTTTAATAACTAGTAGCATTTGTCAGCTGAAGGGAGCGGTGCTCCAAAGCTTCTGCAGGATCCAAGCAGAGGAGGAAAGTGAAGTCTGACCTGAGCGTGCACGCTCACTGACAGCCCCACTCCCAACAATGACGGGCTCCTCTCATTTCCTCCAACTCCCAACAGGATAATATGACCCGTACAGCGATGCGCTCACAGCAGCAGCACATGGGATCATGTAGTAGTGGGAAGCCCCCTTTAAGTTGTATTTTTCTACATTGTGATTTTCTGGGGTGTCCACTTCACATTTTTGAACTATTTGGGGAAAACCACCAAATATAAAGTGACCTGTTTAGTGTGTGAGAGCCCAATCAGTTTGTTGTATACTATTGTACTAGATATAAATTGTGCAAATGTACGATTAACAGATATTGGCAACTTCCAGGGCATCTTCATTATTTAAAACTGAAAATATATAAATTTGCGTATTATTTTTTTCCCTTAAGGCTTGATTAGGGGTCATTACAACATTTGGGCTGTTGAGATTCTACATCCTATATGTAGCACAGTATATAGGGAACTTCAGCAATAGTTGTCAGGGAATCCATAGGTGAGCTAGTTCTAAAAGCAGGTCTTTTAAGGTTATGTGCAGGGGCACAACTGTCACGACCATTGGGTGGAGGGGTAGCCAATAGTGGTGAGCAAGTGTATTCGTTACTATTTTCTACTCGCAGAATAGTATGGTATTCGCCTCGCTATATTCGGATGTCCCACCCAGCCGTTTTGGCGCCTGATTTGCAGACACTAAAGAGGTTGGGCTTCTTAACCAATCACAGTAATGCCGCCGCCATCTTGGCTGCAGCATTACTGTGATTGGATGGCCGCCGCCATTTTGAGCACAATACATTGCCAGAGTCTCTCTCCAAGCGCTTCATACTCACCGATCACCGGCACAACTGTCACGCTGCTCCCGCTGCCTCTCATTTTTCTTTCCTACCCGCTCATTAGCTTCATTACATATTCCCTGCTCACTAGCGTCTGTGATTGGTTGCAGTCAGACCTGCCCCCACGCTGAGTGACAGCTCTCTGATTGCAACCAATCACAGTTGCCGGTGGGTGGGTCTATATCGTACAGTAAAATAAATAATTAAAAAAAAGGCGTGCAGTCCCCCCAATTTTGATACCAAGCCAAGGTAAAGCCTCACAGCTCAGGGCTGGTAGTCTCAGGCTGGGGAGACTTACGTTTTTGGGAGCCCCCCCAGCCTAAAAAAATCAGCCAGTAGCCGCCCGGGATTGCCACATCCATTAGATGTGACAGTACCGGAGCTTTACCTCGCTCATCCCGATTACCCTGGTGCGGTGGCAATCGGGGTAATAAGGAGTTAATGGCAGCCCATAGCTGCCACTAAGTCCTAGATTCATCATGGCAGGCGTCTGAGACACCCCATATCATTAATTTGTAAGTGAAAGAAAATAAACACAAACACAGAATCCTTTATTTGACATAAAATACAAAAAAAGCTACCCTCTTTCACCACTTTATTAACCCCAAAACACCCAAGTCCAAGGTAATCCACACGAGGTTCCACGACGGTCCTGGCTTTGCTACATCCGAGCCTGGAGAGACCGCAAACATTTCTGATCTCTCAAGGCTCTGGGAAACACTGACCAGAAGGACCCAGCTGGCAGCAGTGATGTCACTCAGTTCATCGGCGGTCATACCAAGGTTTCCACAGTATGTCCTCTGGTAACCTGAAGCACTCTGGCCTAAAGTGTGAGACCGTGTCCCACACCCTGCCAGTACTTTAGCAGTACCTAAGAGCTCATCCACATCTGCAAAGGGGTTGTGACTGGCACAACCCTGCCAGGTGAGTGCATTGCCTTTTTCTTTTTTCACCCTGTAAACCGGGTAAGACCCTATTGCGCCTTTTTCTCTCCTATCACAGTACTTTAGCAGTGACAGTGCCATCCAGGGGGAGTGGTGATCATAGCTTGCCATCTGCTGTGAGCCGGGTGTGTGTTGGCAGCTTTTTCTTACAGAGCACATAGTTCTGCCAGGAGGAGCTGTCGAGGACCGAGGTCCGTACATGCTGCGGCAAGTGGTGATCACATCCCGCCATCTGCTGTGAGCCGGGTGTGTGTTGGCAGCTCCTCCTGGCAGATGGCGGGCTGTGATCATTGCTCGCCGCAGCATGTACTGACCTCGGTAGCTCCTCCTGTCAGAGCTGTGTGTACTGCTAGGAGGAGCTGCTGAGACACACCTGGCCCACAGCAGATTTCGGGCTGTAATCCCCACTCTCCCCGGACGGCGTTGTCAGTGTTGAAGTGCTGGCGGGGATTGGGACAGGCCCCGCACTTTAAAACTGACAATGCCGTGCGGGTAAGCCCGCACCTCCATGCCGGCACTGTCAGTGTTAAAGTACTGGCAGGGTGTGGGACACGGTTCCGCACTTCAGGCCACCAGAGTGCTTCAAGTCACCAGAGGTCATACTGTGGGAACTCTGGTATGACCGCCGATGAACTGAGTGACATCACTGCTGCCAGCTTGTCAGTGTTTCCCGAAGCCTGAGAGATCAGACATGTTTACGGTCACTCCAGGCTCAGATGTAGCAGAGCCAGGACTGTCTTGGGACCTTGGGTGTTTTGGGGTTAATAAAGTGGTGAAAGAAGGGGCTTTTTTGTATTTTATTTCAAATAATGGACTTTTTTAGGTTTTTGTTTTTTATTTTCTTTCACTTATAGATTAATGATGAGAGGTGTCTCAGAGAAGCCTGCCATGATTAAGCTAGGACTTGGTGGCAGCTATGGGCTGCCATTAACGCCTTATTACCCTGATTACCACCGCACCAGGGTAATTGGGATGAGCGAGGTAAAGCTCGGGGACTGTCACATCTAATGGATGTGGCAATTCCGGGCGGCTGTTGGCTTTTTTTTTTTTTTTTTTTTTTTAAGGCTCCCAAAAATGTGGGTCTCCCCAGACTGAGAATACCAGCCCTCAGATGTGAGGCTTTGTTTTGGCTGGGTATCAAAATTGGGGGGATTGTATGCTGTTTTTTTTTAATGATCTATTTCTTCATCGTTCCTTATGGGAGACCCAGACCATGGGTGTATAGCTTCTGCCTCCGGAGGACACACAAAGTACTACACTAAAAGTGTAGCTCCTCCCTCCGAGCATATACACCCCCTGGATGACAAATCTAACCAGTTTCAATGCTTTGTGTTCAGGAGGTCACACACACACACATGCATTCTCTGATTTTTGATTTTTTGATTTCAAAGATTTGGAAGAAAAGCGGGTCCAGTCTGGACTCCCGGCATGTCCCTTCTCACCCCACTGTGTCGGCGGTGCTGTTAAGGTTGACTTTACAAGGCTGGAGCCTTCACATGCCGCGCTCCTTCACCATCCCCTGAGGCTCTGGCTTGAAGTGGGAGCCATCACGGTTCTCTCTGCTTTGCAGGAGACCGGTCTCCATCCGCAGCCCTGTCAGGATCCTGCCGGACGGAGCGCTCAACCCCCCCCCCCCAGGGACATGGCCCTGCGTCTCATAAGCTAAGTATTGAGACGTTATTCAGGGGTCCCTTGTACATTTATTGAGGGGGGAGTGTGTTTGTTAACCTTGCTGTGATTTCCGGCCGGTTCTCTGGGTTTTTCCTGAGAACCGCGCCGAGGGTGCCTGCTCCTCGGCCGCATGTAAAAATCTAGGCCCCGGCTTCAGTTGCGGCCTAGTTTCGTTTTCAGTTCCCCTGCATGTCAGTCATGCAGGGGAACAGTGCGGCGCCGCCCACCGGCCGTTCAGCAGAGGGGAGGACACTCCTCTCTGAGGAGATGTTTCCCTCCCCTGTATTTCTCTTTGGCCCTCCGGTTCCCGCTCTTGGGCTAAACCCCGCCCCCCCTCCTCACTCCAGCGCCATTTTATCAGCGTTCTCACACTGATCGGCGCTGGCTGCTGCAGCTGCTGCATCCACTGGGGGTCCGAGCTGTGGAATCCGGAGGGCACACAAAAACCGGTCTGGTAAGCCACAACCTCTGGTTGTGGGCTTTTATTATACACTCTCAGGGGGTCATTCTAAAGGAGTGTATTCTTTACTGCAGAGCCTCCACCTCAGCAGCATGTCTGTCACTAGGAGCAAGGCTGCAAAGCTGTACTCTATATGCACTGCATGTCAGCTCATTCTGCATGAACCGAGCACTTATCCACATTGTGATGCCTGCTCTAACATGGTGGTGCCTCAGCCTGTAGCCTCCTCAGGGGTCCCTCCGGCCCCGGTGGCTGAACCCCCGGCTTGGGTAGCATCTTTTTCCAGAGCTATCTCCCAGTCTTTTGCCGACTCCATGGGACAGCTGTCCCGGACTCTGCTGACCATGCATCAGCCCCCTTCTCAGGGCGCCTCTGCCGCTCTGACTCGCTCTGCAGAGCTAACAGAGCATGTTTTAGGACCCCGTCCTCCTAAACGGAGACGCAGGGACTCTTCCCCTTCCTCGTCCCACGGCTCTGATTCACGAGCTGAATTGCAGGGCGAGGAGGATACTTTTACTGTGGGCTCAGACGCTACCTCTATGTACCCCATTGATTTATCTGAGGGTGATGCGGATGTTAGTGACTTGATTGCATCCATTAACTCCGTTCTGAACCTCAATCCACCAGCGTCAGAGGAACAAGCCTCTCTGGTAGAAAAACACCAGTTTACCTCACCTAAGAGAGCAAGGAGTATGTTTTTTAACCACTCCAGTTTTCAGGCCACTGTTACCAAGCCCAGGGCCTGTCCTGACAAACGCTTCCCAAAGCGTAGTTCTGATGACCGTTTTCCCTTTCCACCAGAAGTGGTCAAGGAGTGGGCTCACTCACCAAAGGTAGACCCTCCGGTGTCTAGAATCTCGGCCCGGACAGTCGTATCTGTGGCCGATGGCACCTCACTTAAGGATACCACTGACCGCCAGGTTGACCTTCTGGCCAAATCTGTATATGAGGCGGCAGGAGCCTCGTTCTCCCCGTCCTTTGCAGCAGTGTGGGCTCTTAAGGCAGTCTCTGCTTCTCTGGCGGAGATACATTCCCTCGCCAGGGACTCTATACCCGAGATGGTTGCCTTAACTTCCCAGGCTTCGGCTTTTTCATCCTATGCCATGTCTGCCATTCTGCAGGCTTCTCACCGCACGGCGGTGGCCTCCGCTAATTCCCTCGCAATCCGCAGGATCTTGTGGCTTCGAGAGTGGAAAGCAGACGCTTCTTCCAAGAAGTATCTTGCTGGGCTCCCCTTTGCTGGGGCCCGGCTGTTCGGTGAATAACTGGATGAAATTATTAAGGAAGCTACTGGCGGGAAGAGTACTTCCTTGCCACAAACTAAAACCAGGAAACCTGTCTAGGGCAGGAACCAGTCGAGGTTTCGTTCCTTTCGTTCCTCTAACTGGTCATCCTCTAAGCCCTCAGCTTCGTCCACTAACTCAGCCAAGGATCGCAAACCCAGCTGGCGCGCGAAGCCGCGTCCTCAGAAGAACGGAGGAGCCGCTGCCACTAAGGCAGCCTCCTCTTGACTATCTGGCTGCGCCAGCAATGTCCTTGGTCGGTGGCAGGCTCTCCCACTTTGGCGACGTGTGGTTTCAGCACGTCTCCGATCAGTGGGTGCGGGATATCATCTCCCACGGCTACAGGATAGAATTTTCTTCCAGCCCGCCAAACAGATTTTTTATGTCCACTCCCCCCTGCTCCAAAGCCGCCGCCTTCTCACAGGCCGTGGCATCCTTGCAGGCCAACGGAGTAATTGTTCCGGTTCCCGCCCGGGAACGGATCAGAGGTTTCTACTCAAACCTCTTCCTAGTCCCCAAGAAGGACTGTTCCTTCCGGCCCATCCTGGATCTCAAGCTTCTCAACAAGCATGTTCAGGTGCGGCACTTTCGCATGGAATCTCTGCGATCGGTCATTGCCTCAATGACCCAAGGAGATTTTCTAGCATCCATGGACATCAGAGATGCTTATCTGCATGTGCCAATTGCAGTTTCACACCAGCGTTGGCTACGCTTTGCAATCGGAGAGTAACATTTCCAATTCGTGGCTCTCCCCTTCGGGTTAGCCACGGCCCCTCGTGTGTTCACCAAGGTCATGGCAGCAGTGGTTGCGGTTCTGCATCTCCAGGGGTTGGCAGTAATCCCCTACCTGGACGACCTTCTAGTCAAGGCCTCATCCAGTGCAGACTGTCAGCGGAGTGTCTCGCTCACTCTCGCCACGCTTGTTCAATTCGGGTGGCTTGTCAATCTGCCCAAGTCCACTCTGACCCCGACCCAGGAACTTACGTACCTAGGGATGCAATTCGAGACTCTGCCGGCACTTGTGAAGCTGCCCTTAGTCAAACAGCAGTCCCTTCATCTGGCGGTGCGTTCTCTGTTGAAGCCCCGCCGTCATTCCATCAGGCGCCTCATGCAGGTGCTGGGGCAGATGGTGGCGTCAATGGAAGCGGTTCCCTTTGCCCAGTTCCACCTGCGTCATCTGCAGCTGGACATTCTCCGCTTTTGGGACAAGCGGACCTCTTCCTTGCACAGGCTAGTGGCTCTGTCGCCACAGGCCAGGAGCTCTCTTCAGTGGTGGCTTCGGCCCCTCTCTCTGTCTCAGGGACGCTCCTTCCTGACTCCGTCCTGGGTGATCCTCACCACGGACGCCAGTCTCTCCGGCTGGGCAGCAGTATTTCTCCACCACCGAGCACAGGGCACTTGGACTCCGTCCGAATCAGCCCTCTCGATCAATGTGCTGGAAATCAGGGCTGTACTTCTAGCTCTCGTAGCCTTTCACCACCTGTTGGCGGGCAAGCACATTCGAGTCCAGTCAGACAACGCGACTGCAGTTGCCTACATCAATCACCAGGGCGGGACTCGCAGCCGCCTGGCGATGTTGGAGGTTCAACGCATCCTTCAATGGGTGGAGGACTCCAAGTCCACCATATCCGCAGTCCACATCCCAGGCGTAGAAAACTGGGAGGCCGATTATCTCAGCCGTCAAACCGTGGACAGCGGCGAGTGGTCCCTGCATTCGGCAGTGTTCCGGTCAATCTGCCGCAAGTGGGGCACTCCGGAAGTGGATCTAATGGCATCCCGGCACAACAACAAGGTCCCGGTTTACGTGGCTCGCTCCCACGATCCTCAGGCCTTGGCAGCGGACGCGCTGGTTCAAGATTGGTCCCAGTTCCGTCTGGCCTACGTGTTTCCCCCTCTAGCTCTCTTGCCCAGAGTCCTGCGCAAGATCAGGATGGAGGGCCGTCGGGTTATAATCATTGCTCCAGACTGGCCCAGGCGAGCTTGGTACCCAGACCTGCTCCGTCTGTCCGTAGAAATGCCGTGGCATCTCCCGGACCGCCCAGACCTTCTCTCTCAAGGTCCGTTTTTCCGCCAGAATTCTGCGGCTCTCAGATTGACGGCGTGGCTCTTGAGTCCTGGATCTTGACGACTTCTGGCATTCCTTCCGAGGTCATCTCCACTATGACTCAGGCTCGGAAGTCTTCCTCGGCCAGGATTTACCACAGGACTTGGAGGATTTTCCTGTCCTGGTGTCGCTCCTCCGGCCATGCTCCTTGGCCGTTTTCTTTGCCGACCATCCTGTCCTTTCTACAGTCCGGTCTGCAGCTAGGTCTATCCCTCAATTCCCTCAAGGGACAGGTCTCGGCTCTGTCGGTATTGTTCCAGCGGCGTATCGCCCGACTGGCCCAGGTGCGCACCTTCATGCAGGGCGCATCTCACATCATTCCTCCTTACCGGCGGCCTTTGGATCCCTGGGACCTTAATCTGGTCCTCACGGCCTTACAGAAACCCCCCTTTGAGCCTCTTAGGGAGGTTCCTTTGTTTCGACTTTCACAGAAAGTGGTCTTTCTGGTGGCCATAACTTCTCTCAGGAGAGTCTCTGATTTGGCTGCGCTCTCTTCGGAGTCACCTTTTTTGGTTTTTCACCAAGACAAGGTGGTTCTTCGGCCGACTCCGGACTTTCTCCCTAAGGTGGTGTCTCCTTTCCACCTTAACCGGGACATTTCATTGCCTTCCCTTTGTCCGGCCCCTGTGCATCGCTTTGAGAAAGCGTTGCATACTTTGGATTTGGTGCGGGCGCACCAAATCCAATGTGTCACGCACCGCCGCTCTTAGGCGGTGCACCTCTCTTTTTGTGCTCACCACAGGTCAGCGCAAGGGTCTCTCGGCTTCTAAACCGACCCTAGCTCGTTGGATTAGATCGGCCATATCCGATGCCTACCAATGTTCTCAGGTGCCTCACCCGCCAGGGATTAAGGCGCACTCGACCAGAGCTGTCGGTGCCTCCTGGGCTTTCAGGCACCAGGCTACGGCTCAGCAGGTTTGTCAGGCTGCCACTTGGTCTAGTCTGCACACCTTTTCGAAGCACTACCAAGTGCATGCTCATGCTTCGGCAGATGCGAGCTTGGGCAGACGCATCCTTCGGGCGGCTGTCGCCCATTTGTGAAGTTAGGTTTTGCCTACTTCTCAGTTCTGTTTTTTTCCCACCCATGGACTGCTTTGAGACGTCCCATGGTCTGGGTCTCCCATAAGAAACGATGAAGAAAAAGAGAATTTTGTTACTTACCGTAAATTCTTTTTCTTATAGTTCCGACATGGGAGACCCAGCACCCTCCCTGTTGCCTGTTGGCAGTTCTTGTTCCGTGTGTTTTCACCGGCTGTTGTTGTAGACAGAGGTTCCGGTTATTCCGGGTTTTACTCTATCTCTACTTATGGGTGGATGTCCTCCTTCAGCTTTTGCACTAAACTGGTTAGATTTGTCATCCAGGGGGTGTATATGCTCGGAGGGAGGAGCTACACTTTTAGTGTAGTACTTTGTGTGTCCTCCGGCGGCAGAAGCTATACACCCATGGTCTGGGTCTCCCATGTCGGAACTATAAGAAAAAGAATTTACGGTAAGTAACAAAATTCTCTTTTTTACTGTATGCTATAGACCCGCCCACCGGCGGCTGTGATTGGTTGCAATCAGAGATCTGTCACTCAGTGTGGTGGTGGGTTCTCACAGGGAGAAGCAGTGAATATGTAATGAGGCTAATAAGCGGGTAGGGAAGAAGAATGAGAAGCTGCGGGAGCAGTGTGACAGCCGCGCTGCGTCGGTGATCGTTGAGTATGAAGTGGAGAGAGGGAGAATAAGTGGCATAATTCTCTGATATCCTCATTCCCAGAAACCAGATGTGTCAGAAATGCATGCAGGCATATTCTCTAGGCTCTTCTCATTCACTCTCATCACTTTTATCACTTTCCCATCCATTTCAGTCTTTTCCTCAGGTCCCCAGACTTCTGAGTCCAGCAGAAAATTACTCTCATTTCCCATTGACTTGCATTGTACTCGCTATTCGTAACTAATACACGAGTATTACAAAGTACTTGTTACGAGTATAGCGAATACGAATATTACGGTACTCATCTCTAGTAGCCAACCTCAGCTCTTCCTTCAGCTGGATGTGTGTCCAAGGGCGCGCATCCAGGTGAAAAGTATCGTGGCTCAGATACCCATTGGTTCTCTGCACTGCAAACTGCGGCGGCATGGGGTCACAGGAGGCAGCAGCCGGTGCTGAGGTGAGCATGTGTGCCTGCTGCATAAGAAAATGCATATTCACTGCTTTCCACGCCCATAATCCCGCCCATATCTTTGCACTGCACTGGCTTGAGTGCAAAGCGGTGGGCGGGATTATGGGCGTGGAAAGCAGGGAATGTGTTTTCTTTAATAGCAGCACACGTGATTACCCAGCCGCCGGCTTCCTGATTATTCAATGTTCCCCATGCCCATGATCCTGGGCATGGAGAGCAGTGAATGTCTGCAGCTGATGCAGGTTTAAATGGGCACGCATGGCAGGGATTTTATGTGCTGTGCCTATTACACGCTAAAGTTAGTTGCCAGCATCAGAGGAGGAGACCGGGGGAGTGGAGGGAAGGTGAGTATAATCATTAATTTCTTTATCGTTCCTATGGGAGACCCAGACCATGGGTGTATAGCTACTGCCCCCGGAGGACACACAAAGTTACTACACTCAAAACGTGTAGCTCCTCCCTCCTAGCATATACACCCCCTGCTAGCCAGTCCTAGCCAGTTTCATGCTTTGTGTCAGGAGGATCACACACACACATGCATCCTTTTTTGATTTTTCATTTTTTCTAAAGATTTGGAAGAAAAGCGGGTCCACTGGACTCCCGGCATGTCCCTTCTCACCCCCCTGGCGGCGGTGCTGTTAAGGTTGACTTCAGGGCAGGAGCCCTTCATGCCGCGCTCCTTCACCATCCCTTAGGGGCTCTGGCTTGAAGTTAGAGCCAACACGGTTCTCACTGCCTTGCATGAGACCGGCCTCCATCCGCAGCCCTTTTGCAGGACCCTGCTGGACGGAGCACTGAACCCCCACCCCACCCAGGGACTGGGCCCTGCGTCTCAAAGCTAAGTATAGAGACGTTATTCAGAGGGTCCTTCTGCAATGTGGGGCACTTTTATTGGGGGGAACAGTGATTTACTTTGATAATGCTGCGTTTTACTGTGTTTCCGGCCGGTTCCACGGTTTTTACTGAGAACCGCGCCGATGATGCCTGATTGTCGGCCGCATGCATAACTCTAGGCCCCGGCTTCAGCCGCGGCCTAGTTTCGTTTCGTTCCCCTGCATGTCAATCATGCAGGGGGACACTGCAGCGCCGCCCGCCGGCCGCTCTGCTCAGGGGAGGACACTCCTTTTTGAGGAGATGATTCCCTCCCCTGTACATCTCCTTAGCCCTCCGATTCCTGCTCCTGGGTTAACCCCCGCCCTCCCCCTCACTCTGGCGCCATTTTCTCAGCGTTCTTAGTACACTGGTCGGCGCTGGCTGCTCTGCAGTGCAGAGGGAGTGAATATCTGGCTGGGGGTCCAGGCTTGGAATCCAAGGGGCACTCATATAGCGGCCTGATAAGTCACAACCTCTGGTTGTGCACTTTTATATACTCTCAGGGCATTCTGAAGGAGTTAATTCTTTATTATAGAACCTCCTCCTCAGCAGCATGTCTCACACTAGGAGCAAAGCTCCAAGGCTGTACACTACATGTTCTGCATGTAAGCTGATATTGCCTGAACCGGCACAGACCCACACTGTAATGGTTCTTATGTGGTGGTGCCTCAGCCTGGAGTCTCCCCAGGCTGAACCCCTGTCTTGGGTATTCTAGACATTCTAGACAGAGCCCCCACCTCTGCAGCATGTCTCACAGAGCGAGGCTGCAGGCTGTTTTTATTGTCCACTGCAGGTAGTCTCGTACGGCTGTACCGAGCTCATAACCACCCTCAGCTTGGAGGCTCATTAATGGTCCCTCCAGCTGCTCCGGTTTCGGTGACTGACCCCTGGGGGAATCCTATTTCCAGGGGTCGGCTGTCCCGGCATCTGCTGAGCATGCAGCCCCCTTCTCAGGGTGTTTTCTGCTTCAGCTCGCTCAGCAAAGATCACAAGGGACTCTCCTTCTGGGCTCAGACCCCGTCCTCCTGACAGGGAGACGCAGGGTCCCCTGTCCTCCCCGTCCCGCAGCTCCGATTACGAGCTGACTCACTGGACGAGGAGGATGTCTCTACAGGGGCTCGGACGCTACTTAATTGATCCGTCCGTAGGTGACGCAGATGCGAATGATTGGATTGCGTCCATTATACTTGTACTGGACATCCATCCGCCTGTATCAGGGGAGTATTCCCCGCTGGCAGAAAGGCATCAGTATACCTTTAACAGGACGAGGAGTGTGTTCCTTAACCACTCCAGTTTTCAGCCCGCTGCGTCCAAGCCCACAGCCTGTCCTGCAGACCCCACAGCGGGGTTCTGCTGCCTGTCTCCCCCTCCCATCAGAGGTGGTCAAGGAGTGTACTCATTCGCCAAGGGTGGCCACTCCGGTGTCTAGACTTTCAGCCCGGATAGTTGTATCAGTGGCTGACGGCACCTCTATAAGGATCCACGGTACATTAATTTTGTACTGGACCTCAATCCGCCGGAATTACCTTATCTAGGTGAACACAACGTGTGTTCCTTAACCACTCCAGTTTTCAGACCCCTGTGACCAGCCCAGGGTCCGCTCTGACAGTCGCTTCCCATGAAGCGTGATTCTGAGGACTGTTTCCCCTGTCCACCAATGGTGGTCAAGAAGTGGGCTCATTCACCTCAGGTGGCTCAGCCCGGACCGTTATGTCAGTGGCTGATGGCTCTTCACTTAAGGTTTTGCGGTCCGCCCGGTTGTCCTTTTGGCCAAGTCGGTATGGGGGCGGCAGGAGCTTCGTTCTCCTCAGCTTTACAGCATTCGGGTTTTTTTGTACCTTCTCTGCTTTTCTGGAGGAGATGCATTCCCTCACAGGGACTCTATGCCCAAAACGGTTGCCTGAACTTCAGTCTTTTCATCCTCTGCCAGGTCTGCCATGCTGGACACCGCACGGCGGTGGTCTTGGTTACTTTCCTCGCTATCCGCAGGCCCCTGTGGCTTCGGAGGGACCAGTTTCCTCGGAACCAACTGGATGAAATTAAGGAAGCTCTTGGCGGGGAGTGTTCTTCCTTGCCACAAACCTAAACCAGGGAACCTGTCCAGGGCAGGAATCAGTTGAGGTTTCGGTGGTTTCCGTTCCTCCATCTGATCGTCCTCTAGCTCGGCCTAGGTTCATAGAACCAAATGGCTCGTAGCTGCGTCTTCAGAAGACCGCAGGAGATGCTGCCACTGAGTCAGCTTCCTCCGAGCTATCTAGCCACGCCAACAACCTCCTTGGTCGGGGGCAGGCTCTCTCCACTTGGCGACGTAGGGTTCTAACACGTGTCCGTTCAGTGGGGGCGGGATTATATCTCCCATGGCTACAGGATGGAATTCTGTCCACCCGCCAAACAGATTTTCTTTGTCGCTCCATTGGGAGACCCAGACAATTGGGTGTATAGCTATTGCCTCCGGAGGCCACACAAAGTATTACACTCAAAAGTGTAAGGCCCCTCCCCTTCTGGCTATACACCCCCAGTGGGATCACTGGCTCACCAGTTTTCATGCTTTGTGCAAGGAGGTCAGACATCCACACATAGCTCCACTGTTTAGTCAGCAGCAGCTGCTGACTATGTCGGATGGAAGAAAAGAGGGCCCATACAGGGCTCCCAGCATGCTCCCTTCTCACCCCACTTTATGTCGGAGGTGTTTGTTAAGGTTGAGGTACCCATTGCGGGTACGGAGGCTGGAGCCCACATGCTGATTCCTTCCCCATCCCTGTTACAGGGCTCTGGGCGAAGTGGGATTTTAACGGTCTCCAGGCACTGAGACCGTGCTCCATCTGCAGCCCCTGGAGAAGACGCTGGATATGGAGCGGAGTACATCAGGGACATGGCCCTGCTTCCTCAAGGTACTCTGTGTCCCCGTGCATTTCGCACGCACACCGCAGCATTGCTGGGTGTGTTAGTGCGCCGGGGACATCAGCGCTGCTGCGCTTGTGCCATTGTCTCACTTCAGCTTAGCTGAGTGGGCAGACTTATGTAGAACGGTCGCGCCGGCCGCTGGGACTGCGACGCGGCTGGGACTTGTGGTGCGCCGGGGACTTCCGCGCTGGCCGCGCTTTTACGGCGGCCGCGCTTATAAATCGAGTCCCCGGCTTTTGCGGCCTAGTTCGTTCGTTAACGCCCACAGGCCTGCCAGTCAGGGTAGGGGCGTGACGCTGCACATCACGGCAGCCCGGAGAGCTGGAGTATGTTTTGCATACTCCACCCCTCTCACTGTGTGCACTGTGAAACCGGATTCCCGCACTTTCTCAAGCACGCCCACGGCTTCCTTCTCTAACACAGGACGCCGGCAGCCATTATTGTCAGTTCTTTCTATAGCGATAAAACAGACAAGTGTGGGAACACCCTGACAGGGATTCTGAGGTTCACACAATCGCTGTGAGCAGGCGTTAATCAGCACTTGTGGTGCTAACCCCACTAGTGCCAAAGTGCATTGAGATATATGCTTCTACGCTATGCATTGCACTGTTTTGGTCGTACTTTTGTATATATCCTCCTTATTGTGCGGAGGAGATTAGAGCATACTGTCTGTGGAAAACAGAGGTGCAGAAGCACATGTTTTCCATGCAGCCGGTACAGCAGGTACGGCTATATGGCCGGCAGGTTACATACACCCCCATTGTATGCAACTCAGCCGGAGTCTCTGCTAATGATCCAGAGGCTGGGGATGAAGTCTGCAGTGTTTACTGACAGATTTTCTGAGACTATGGCTGTGATACAAGAAGCCTTGCAGTCCAGACAAGGCTCTCACACCATGAGCACTGTTGAATCATTGATCCATGGTCCCCCTCAGTGTGAACAATTACAGCTCCGGGGGGGTCACGTGCATCCCAGAGTCACGGCTCTGACACGGACGACAGTCCCAGACAGCCTAAGCGGGCTCGCTGAACGGCCCTCAGTTTCATCGCACTGGTCAGGGTCCCGCAGGTGGACTCTCTGGGTGCTGAAGCGGAGATAGCTGCTCAGGAGTCTTATCCTGAGACCGCTCTCAATCTCGGTACACCTGATGGGGACGCCATAGTGTATTATCTTATAGCGTCCATCAATAGAATGTTGGTCATTTCTCCCTCAGCTCCTCCTGTGAAGGAGCCAGCTGTACGGCAGGAGAAATTCTATTTCAGGTATCCCAAGCGTAAATTAGGTATTTTTCTGGACCACTCTGCCTTCAGAGAGATAGTCCAAAAACACCACGCTTATCCAGATAAGCGATTCTCCAAGCAGCATAAGATACACGTTATCCCTGCCCCTGACGTGGTCAAGGGCTGGACCCAGTGTCCCAAGGGACATCCTCCACTCTCCAGGCTTGTGGCTAGATCCATAATTGCAGTGGAAGATGGGGTTCCACTTACAGATGCCGCTGACAGACAGATAGATCTCTGGTCGAAATCCACCTATGAGGCTGTAGGCGCGCCGTTGGCTCCAGCATTCGCAGCCATAGAGGCACTCCAAGCCATTTCAGCTTGTCTTACACAGATGGACACAGTCACACGTACATCTGTACCGCAGGTGGCATCCTTAACCTCTCAAATGTTTGCATTTGCGTCTTACGCGATCACGCCTGTCCTACACTCTACGAGCCGTACGACAGAGGCGTCTGCTCACTCCGTGTTTTTACGCAGACCCTGGTCGTTAAGTGAATGGAAGGCAGATTTTGCTTCCAAAAAAGTACTTAACCAGTTTGTTTTTTTCTGCGGAACGACTGTTTGGTGGGCGTTTGGATGAAATCATTAAACACTCCAAGGGTAAAGATTCATCCTTACCTCAGCCCAGACAAACAAACCCCAACAGAGCAGGGGTCCCCTCGTCCAAAAGGACTCAAAAAGATCAGAGGAGCTCAGATTCGTGGCGGGCTCAGTCACGCCCAAAACAGACAGTCTGAAAACCCGCTTCCAAGGCGGCTTCCTCAGGACTTGCAGCCTCCTCTCTTCGCATCCGCGCTCGGTAGCAGGCTCTCCCGCCTTGGCGATATTTAACTGCCATAGGTCAATGGCCGTTGGGGGAGAGACATTCTGTCTCACGGGTACAGGATAGAGTTTAGTTCGTCCTCCAACTCGATTCTTCAGAACTTCCCCACCTCCCGGCCGAGCCGTTGCGCTTCTGCAAACGATGGGCACTTTATAGGCAGAAGGAGTGGTGACTACGTTTCTCTTCAGGACCAAGGTCACGGTTTTTGCCCCAATTTATTTCGGGTGCCAAAAAAGGACGGGTCGTTCCGTCCCGTTCTGGATCTAAAACGGCTCAACAAGCTCGTGAGCACCAGGCGGTTCTGGATGGAATACTCCGCTCCGTCATCGCCTCAATGTCCCAAGGAGGTTTCCTAGCATCAATAGACAGGATGCTTATCTCCACGTGCAGATTGATCCAGAGCACCAGCGTTTCTGCGCTTCGTTATAGGAAACGAACACCTTCTGTTCGTAACTCTTCCTTCCTGCTGGCGACAGCCCCACGGGTCTTCGCCAAGTTCATGGCAGCAGTAGTGACAGTTCTGCACTCTCAAGGTCACTCTGTGATCCCGTATTTGGACGATTTCCTGGTCAAGGCACCCTCTTAGGGAACACTGCCCGTATGTTGCGCTGGAGACTCTCCAGAGTTTTGGGTGGATCATCAACTTTCAATGTCAGATCCGACCCTGACCCAATCGCTACCATATCTAGGCATGGAGTTTCATACTCTCTCAGCGATAGTGCAGCTTACGCTAAATCAACAGCGTTCACTACAGACAAGGCTACAATCTCTCCTTTAAGGACCAGTCGCACACATTGAGACGCCTCATGTACTTCCCAAGGTCCTTCCTACTCCCATCCTGGGTGGTAGTTACGACAGACGTGAGTCTATCAGGGTGGGGAGCAGTTTTTCTCCACCACAGGGCTCAAGGTACTTGGACTCAGAAATAATCCAACCTTCAGATCAATGTTCTGGAAAACAGAGCAGTGTATCTTGCTCGACTAGCCTTCCAGCAGTGGCTGGAAAGCAAGCAAATCCGAATTCAATCGGACAACTCCACAGCGGTGGCATACATTTACCACCAAGGAAGAACACGCAGCCGGCAAGCCTTCCAGGAAATCCGGCAGATTCTGACGTGGGTGGAAGGCACGGCATTCACCGTATCCTCGGTTCACATCCCAGGGGAAGACTGGGAAGCAGACTTCCTCAGTCGCCAGGGTATGGACGCAGGCGTATGGTCTCCTCAAGATCTGTCGCCGCTGACAGATGCCGGACGTCGACCTAATGGCGTCACGGCACAACAACATCGTCCTGGCTTCATGGCACGGTCTCACAATCTTCGATCTCTGGCGGCGAACGCCTTAGTTCCGCATTGGTCGCAGTTCTAGCTACCTTATGGGTCACGCCGCTGGCATTGTTGCCCAGAGTGCTGCGCAAGTTCAGGCCCGACTGCCGCCGCGCCATCCTCGTCGCTCCATTGGCCGAGGATGACGTGGTACTCGAATCGGTGGTACCTCACGGTGGGCCAACCGGAGGCACTACCAGACCGATCAGACTTGCTGTCTCAAGGGCCATTTTTCCATTTTTCCAGTTGAATTCTGCGACCCTCAACCTGACGGTGTGGCATTGAGTCCTAGAGCCTTGCGTCTTCAGGATTATCTCAGGACGTGGTTGCCACCATGGGACAGACTAGGATACCAACGTCCGCCAAGATTGACCACAGGATGTGGAAGATATTCTTATCTGGGTACTCGGCTCAAGGGGTTTCTCCCAAGCCGGTTCCATCGTCTATGTTTCCTTCCTTCCTGCAATCTAGGTTGGAAAATGGGTTGTCGCTCAGCTCCCTCTCGGGACAAGTCTCAGCGCTATCTGTATTTTTTCAGAAACGCCTAGCACGACTTCCGCAGGTACGCACGTTCCTGCAGGGAGTTTGTCTTCTCAGCACTCCGTACAAGCGGCCGTTAGAGCCCTGGGATCTGAACAAGGTTCTAATTGCTCTTAAGAAGCCGCCTTTCGAGCCTAGGAAAGATTTTCCCTTTCCCACCTTTCACGGGAAGTGGCCTCTCTAGTACGGTCACGGCTCTTAGGAGAAGTTTTCGAGCTAGTAACGCTCTCATACAAATCTTACTTCCTGGTCCTTTACCAGGACAAGGTAGTTCTGCGCCCGATTCCGGGATTTCTCCATAAGGTGGTATCCCACTCTCATCTCAATCAAGATATCACCTCACCTTCTTTGTGTCCTCATCCAGTCCACCAACTTCAGAAAGATTTGCAGCTGTTGGATCTGGTGAGAGCACTCAGGTTCTACACGGATGCACTCTTGTCCTTGTCGCTGGTCGGCGTAAAGAGTCGCAAGCTTCCAGATCCACCCTGGCTCGGAGGATCGAGGAACCAATTCTTGAAACCTACAGTTCTACTGGGCTTCCGGTTCCTTCAGGGCTGAAGGCCCATTCTACCAGAGCCGTGGGTGCGTCCTGGGCATTACGGCACCAGGCTACGGCTCAGCAGGTGTGTCAGGCACCCACCTGGTCGAGTCTACTTACTTTTACCAAGCATTATCAGATGCATACCTACGCTTCGGCAGACGCCAGCCTAGGTAGATAAGTCATTCAGGCGGCGGTTGGCCACCTGTAGGAGAGGGCCGTTTGACGGCCCTATCATGAGGTATTCTTTTACCCACCCAGGGATTGCTTTTGGACATCCCAATTGTCTGGGTCTCCCAATGGAGCGACAAAGAAGAAGGGAATTTTGTTTACTTACCGTAAATTCCTTTTCTTCTAGCTCCAATTGGGAGACCCAGCACCCGCCCTGTTTTCTCGGGGTTTTTTTTAGGTTTTTTCGGGTACACATGTTGTTAATGTGGAATGGTTTCAGTTCTCCGATGTTCCTCGGATTGAATTGGTCCTTAAACCTGTTATTGGCTTTCCTCCTTCTTGCTTTGGCACTAAAACTGATGAGCCAGTGATCCCACTGGGGGTGTATAGCCAGAAGGGGAGGGGCCTTACACTTTTGAGTGTAATACTTTGTGTGGCCTCCGGAGGCAATAGCTATACACCCAATTGTCTGGGTCTCCCAATTGGAGCTAGAAGAAAAGGAATTTACGGTAAGTAAACAAAATTCCCTTCTTTTCTGTCAACTCCTCCCGGCTCCAAGGCCGCCGCCTTCTCACAGGCCGTGGCATTTCTTGCAGGCCAATGGAGTAATTGTACCGGTTCCCGACTGGGAACGGTTCTGAGATTTTTGCTTAAATCTATTACTAGTCCCCGAAGAGGGCGGTGCCTTCCGACCTGGATCTTTAGCTTTTCAAGCATAGTCAGGTGTGGCGTTTTCACATGGAGTCTCGGTTTTGTTCCGTGTGTTTTTCACCGGATCAATCAAGAACCCAAGGAGATTCCCTAGCAGCCATCGGCATCAGAGATGCCTATCTGCAGGAGTCAATCGCAGTTTCACACCAGCGTTGACTACGTTTTGACAATCGGAGTGGTCTAATTCGTGGCTCTTCCCTTGGGGTTAGCCACGGCCCCTCGAGTATTCTCATTGGGGCAGCTGTGATTAAGGTCCTGCACCCCTAGGGATTTGCAGTGATCTTTTGCCCTGGACGGCCTTCTTGAGACTCTGTCGGCACTTGTGAAGCTGCTCTTAGTCGATCAGTAGTCCCTCCGCTGGCGGTCGACGTCGTTCTATCAGACACCATATACAGGTGCTGGTCAGACGGTGGCGTCAATGGAAGCGATTCCTTGCCCAGTTCCTCCTGCGTCCTCTGAGACTGGATGTTTTCCGCTGTACAAGCGAACTCCCTCCTCCCACGGGGTGGTGGCTTCGCCACTGACCAGGGGCTCGTTTCAGTGGTGGCTTCGGCCACTCTGTCTCAGGGGCGCTCCTTCCTGGCCCCGTCCCGGGTGATCCTCACCAGGATGCTAGCCTATCCGCCTTGGGAGCAGTATATCTCCACCGTGGAGCGCAGGGCGCTTGGACTCTGTCCGAATCAGCCCTCTGGATCAATGTGCTGGAAATCAGAGCTGTATTTCTAGCTCTCTAAGCCTTCACCATCTGTTGGCGGCTAGGCACATTCGAGTCCAGTCGGACAACGTGACAGCGTTTTCCTACATCAGCTTCCAGGGCGGGTCACTCAGCCGCCTGGCAATCTTGGCGGCTCAACATTCTTCAGTGGACAAGGGACTCCTAGTCCACTGTATCCGCAGCCCACATCCTAGATGTGAAAACTGCGAGGCAGACTCTTTCAGCTGTCCAACCGTGGTCCACAATCCTCAGGTTTTGCGGTAGACACACTGGTTCATGTTTGATCCCAGCTTCGTCTCTTTACGTATTTCACCCTCTACCTCTTGTTCAGAGTCCTGCGCAAGATCAGTAAAGGGGGCCGTCGGGTCATTCTCATACTCCAGACTGACCCAGGCAGGCTTGGTACTCTGACCTGCTCCTTCTGTCCGTTGGGTTGCCATGGCATCTTCCGGACCGTTCAGACCTTTTCTCAAAAGGTCCGTTTTTTCCGTCAGAATTCTGAATTCTCAGATTGACGGCGTAGCTCTTGAGTCCTGGATCTTGGCGACTTCTGATATCCTTCCTGAAGTCATCTCCGCTATGACTCGAGCTCCAAAGTGTCCTTTGACCTTTTTGGACTTGCCGACCCTCCTGTCCCTTCCACAGTCCGGTCTACAGATAAGACTATCCCTCATTAAGGGACAGGTCTCGGCTCTGTCAGTATGTGCCAGCGGCGTATCATCCGGCTGGCTCCGGTGCGCTCCTTTGAGGGCGCATCTCAACATCATTCCGCCTTTCCGGCGGCCTATGGAGCCCTGGGACCTTAATCCGGTCCTCCCGGTTCCCGGAAAACCCCCTTTGCGCCTCTTGGGGAGGTTTCTTTGTTTCATCTTTCACAGAAAGTATTCTTTCTAGTGGCTATATTTTCCCGCCAGAGAGTTCTGGCTGCACTCTCTCGGAGTCACCCCCTTTTTTTGGTCTTTTGCATCAAGACAAGGTGGTCTTCGTCCGACTCAGGACTTTTTTCCCTAAGGTGGTTACTGCTTCCACCTTATCCGGGGCAATTTTCCTGCCTTCCTTTTGTCCGGCTCCTGTTCATCGCTTGAGGAAGCGTTGCATATCCTGGATCTGGTGCGGGCGCTCCGGATCTATGTGTCTCGCACCGCCGTTATTAGGCGGTGCACCTCTCTCTGGTGCTGACTGCTAGTCAGCGTAGCGGTCTCTCGGCATCTAAGCCGACCCTAGTTCGTTGGCTTAGGTCGGCCATTTCCGAGACCTACAAGTGTACTCAAGTGCCTTCCCCGCCGGGGATCAGAGCACATTTGATCAGACCTGTCGGCGCCTTTTTGGGCTTTCAGGCACCAGGTTACGGCTCAGTAGGTCTGTCAGACTGCAGCTCGAATTAGTCTGCATACTTTTTCGGAGCACTACCCAAGGCATGCTCATGCTTTGGCAGACGCGGGCTTGGGCAGACGCATTTTTCCGGCGTCTGTCGCCCATTTGTGAAGTTAGGTTTGCCTGCTTCTCAGTTGTCTGTTTATTCCCACCCATGGACTGCTTTTGAACGTCCCATGGTCTGGGTCTCCCATAGGAACGATAAAGAAAAAGAGAATTTTGTTACTTACCGTAAATTCTTTTTCTTATAGTTCCGTCATGGGAGACCCAGCACCCTCCCTATTGCCTGTTGGCAGGTTTCTTGTTCCGTGTGTCTTCACCGGCTGTTATTGTTGTAGACAGAGGTTCCGGTTCTTCCAGATTTTACTCTGTCTCTTCTTGTGGGTGGATGTCCTCCTTCAGCTTTTGCACTAAACTGGCTAGGACTGGCTAGCAGGGGGTGTATATGCTAGGAGGGAGGAGCTACACGTTTTGAGTGTAGTAACTTTGTGTGTCCTCCGGGGGCAGTAGCTATACACCCATGGTCTGGGTCTCCCATGATGGAACTATAAGAAAAAGAATTTACGGTAAGTAACAAAATTCTCTTTTTTTTTTTTAATGTGTGCTGTGTGATGGGGATCATATGTAGCAGGATGGGGGCCATGTAGTACCAGCATGGGAGATAAAAGCAGGGGATTGGAAAGCTGGTAGCTATACATCTTTCTCTTGGCACTCCACTTTCCCATGTTCTGAAATCATGGAAAAAGTGGGTGCTGAGGTAAAGATGTATAGAAGAGCATGGGAAAGCTGGATGCTGAGGTAAAGATGTATAGTAGAGCATGGGAAAGCTGGATGCTGAGGTAAAGATGTATAGAAGAGCATGAGTAAGCTGGGTACTGAGGTAAAGATGTATAGCAGAGCATGGGAAAGCTGGGTGCTGAGAACAAGATGGATAGCAGAGCATGAGTAAGCTGGGTGCTGAGGTAAAGATGTATAGAAGAGCATGAGTAAGCTTGGTACTGAGGTAAAGATGGATAGCAGAGCATGGGAAAGCTGGGTGCTGAGGTAAAGATGTATAGCAGAGCATGGGAAAGCTGGGTGCTGAGGTAAAGATGGATAGCAGAGCATGGGAAAGCTGGGTGCTGAGAACAAGATGGATAGCAGAACATAAAGCTGGAGGAGGGGGCCTAGATCCAAATTTTGCACTGGGGCCCATCGATTTCTAGTTACGCCACTGGGTATGTGTATACAATCTCTTTTTCTTGAGAGTCTGCTCTGTAACCTGCCTGAAAAAAAGCAATTTAAAAATACTAAAATGAATGCACTGCAATGCCATGATAGCAACATAGTAGAGGCGGAGATCCTGATTCCAGCAATGTGTCACTTACTGGGCTGCTTAGTGTAATTTTGATAAAATCACTGTTTAATCAGCTGGAGATTATCATTAGAGGCTTTTAGCCAAATTTTTTGTATGCTTAAAATGAAAGACATACTTTGGTCGAAAATGAATAAAGATGTCTCTGTGTATAAAGTGTTACTGATTTTTAGACCATTATTATTGATTATTGGATTGATTGTTTGCACATTGAAGTATGTGTGGAATAATGGAATAGTGTCTCTGGACTTTCCTTCATAGGAAGATGAACAATGGTAAAGCGATGCTGTAATTGTAAACCCATGTCCTTTTTGCTGCTAATTCCGGAGTATCATTCATTCTCCATTCTTACGGTTGTTTTGCTAATGGCAATGGTTATATGCAAACAAAACCTCAATTATACACGATCCATTTGCCTGTGGTGCTTTCTGCCTGTAGTATTATTCTGATACTTTTCCTTAAGTTTTCTTTTAAATTGGATTGTGCAGAATGATTTCATGCTTTGTTTAGTTTAGTGCCGTGAATGTAAATAAAATTGCAGAGCGATACTCAAGAGGCAGCACAAATGAGCAGAACCGGAATCCTAATTCATATTTTATTGTTGAAGGCTGCATAATTTGATCTGCTCAGCGGTGAAATTATTAACTTACAAAGACTGTTCATTACTACCCAACATCCCGGCTTATTTATTACTTCTGCTGATTTCTTGTTTTGATGCCCTTTCCACTTTTTAGGAAAGTCGTCTTAAATAGTTTGTAAAAGTTTTGATTTATTATTTTAACACCTTTTTGGTCACAAAGTTTATTTTGGCATAATTTATTCAGCCTTTGCTCGCTTCTTTACGGGGTAATTTGTACTGGAGTTTAACTTTTGGGCCCATATAACAGTATTTTAATATGTATTGTTATTGCTATATGAATACTATTACTTGGGTCCCATATTTGACATATACCGTGCCTTGCGAAAGTATTCAGCGCCATTGAAGTTTTCAACCTTTTTCCACATTTCAGGCTTCAAACATAAAGATAAAAATGGAATGTAATCACATCAGATTGTATGGATGATACCCTGCAGCATTTACACTCTGTATTAGCATGGGCTGCAGCTCTAGAGAACTGTAAGGGGTACTTTGCACATTGTGACATCGCTACTGCGATCTCGTCTGGGTCAAATCGAAAGTGACGCACATCCGGCGCCAGTAACTATGTCGCAACGTGTAAAGCCTAGAACCACCGATAAGCGATTGCAAAAGCGTCGAAAATCAGTGATCTGTGTAGTGTCGGTCATTTTCATAATGTCACACCAATAGGAGATACGATGTTGTTCCTCGTTCCTGCGGCAGCACACATCTCTGTGTATGAAGCCGCAGGAGCGAGGAACTTCTCTTTAACTGTGTCCCGGCTGCAATGAGGAAGGAAGGAGGTGGGCGGGATGTTTACGTCCCGCTCATCTCCACCCCTCCGCTTCTATTGGCCGCCTGCCGGGTGACGTCGCTGTGACGCCGCACGACCCGCCCCCTTAGGAAGAAGGCGGGTTGCCGGCCAGAGCAACGTCACAGGGCAGGTAAGTGCATGTGAAGCTGCTGTAGCGATAGTGTTCGGCAGCTATCACAAGATATTGCATCTGCGATGGGGGCGGGGACTATCGCGTGCGACATCGCTACAAAGTACCCCTAAGTCAGGTGTGAATGCGCGCTTGGTTAAACCTTGTTTACTTATTTGTGTCCAATTTGCTTTTCAGGCTCCTGACAATCAGAAGCTTGGATTATTGGAAGCTCTGCTAAAGATTGGAGACTGGCAGCACGCGCAGAACATAATGGATCAGATGCCTCCTTTTTATGCCACGTCACATAAGCCCATTGCATTAGCGCTGTGCCACCTGATCCATGTCACAGTGGAGCCCCTGTATCGCAGGTATGTGCACTTCTCTAATTGGCGATGTCAGAAGTTACATTTGCTGTTATGGCGTGTATTATACTGGTGAGTTAACGCTTCGCTGACTATTAGGTGTTGCTAACCATGCTTATATAGTGGAATAATAACAGTGTGTATGAATAACTAAATATTACTTCCACCTCTTTAATCCGTCAATTCTTTTGGATCCCTCACTGAGACCTCAGCGTTTTTTGTTACATGAATAAGCAATACAATGTTGTTTACACCATTTCACAAAGAACATAATCTTTTCGTTTAGGAAAAAAACCCACCTCTTTTTAACCAGGAGATCTCAAAAATGGGATTTAAAAGAAGTTCTTATTGATACATTGCTATAAACAAGAGGGGCTCGTTAGTGAACGATGGCTCTGTTGTTTTTTTCAGTTGATATGCAAATTAAGCTGAAAAACCACTGTAGATCTGAAGCCTGTGTCACTCCAGCTCTATTTACCCACCCACGCCGCCTTCTCTTGCTTCACTGACCGCTCCTTTACTTAAAGTCACAAAGCATAGAGGCTGTCAGGAAAAGGGCCCACCCACCAGTATGATGTCCCCCCCCCCCATACATTATTATAGCCCCACAGCCCTTCACACAAGTATGTTCATTATTATAGCCCCACAGCCCCTCACACAAGTATGATGGCCCCCCCCCATACATTATGGCCCCACAGTCCCTCACACAAGTATGATGTCCTCCCATACATTATTATGGCCCCACAGCCCTTCACACAAGTATGATGGCCCTGCCCCATACATTATTATGGCCCCACAGCCCCTCACACAAGTATGATGGCCCCCCCATACATTATTATGGCCCCACAGCCCCTCACACAAGTATAATGGCCCCCCCATACATTATTATGGCCCCACAGGCCCTCCCACAAGTATGATGGTCCCCCCATACATTATTATGGCCCCACAGCCCCTCACACAAGTATGATGGCCCCCCCATACATTTTCTTTGTCGCTCTATTGGGAGACCCAGACAATTGGGTGTATAGGCTATGCCTCCGGAGGCTGCACAAAGTATTACACTTAAAAGTGTTAAGCCCCTCCCCTTCTGCCTATACACCCCCCGTGCTCTCACGGGATCCTCAGTTTTTTGCTTTGTGCGAAGGAGGCAGACCTGCACACATAGCTCCACAGATTAGTCAGCAGCAGCTGCTGACTATTTCGGATGGAAGAAAAGTGGGCCCATATAGGGCCCCCAGCATGCTCCCTTCTCACCCCACTCTTTGTCGGCGGTGTTGTAAGGTTGAGGTACCCATTGCGGGTACGGAGGCTGGAGCCCACATGCTGTTTTCCTTCCCCATCCCCCTTAGGGCTCTGGGTGAAGTGGAATCCAGGATCGGTCTCCAGGCACTGAGGCCGTGCTCCATCCACTACTCCTGAGGAGCCTGCTGGATAGGAGCCGGGTATCGATCAGGGACAGGGCCCTGGATCTTTGAGGTACTCTGTGTCCCCGTGGGGACCGCGCACAGCAGCACTCCAGCATTGCTGGGTGTGCTAGTGCACCGGGGACTGCGGCGCTGACCGCCTTTGGTGCCATTATACACTGCAGCGGTGCTGAGTGTATTTGTGTATGGGGACGGCCGCGCTGACCGCCGCCGCCATTGTTTTTACTGAGGCGCGGCTGGGACTTGTAGTGCGCCGGGGACTCTGCGCTGGCCGCGCTTTTACGGCGGCCGCGCTTATAACTAGAGTCCCCGGCTTTTTGGGCCTAGTCTCCGTTCTTCCCGCCCTCAGCCCTGCCAGTCAGGGGAAGGGCGGGACGCTGCACAGGACGAGCAGCACTGAGGGCTGGAGCATGCTTAGCATACTCCACCCCCCTCACTGTGCACACTGTGACTCCAACTCCCGCATTTTCTCGGTCACGCCCACGACTCCCTCATCTCCTCAGGACGCCGGCAGCCATTACTGTCAGCTCCTAGGACGCTGCAGAGGGGAGACAAACTCTGGGGGACCCAGGCACGAGTTCAGGGGGCCACACAACCGCTTTCACGGGCGGTAAGCAGCACCTGAGGTGCTGATTTCACTGGTGTAGTAGTGTGTTTAGAGTTTATATCTTTGCTATACTTTACACTGTATGGTGCACAGTCAATTTTCTGGTCATATACCCTGTGGTGTGGCTCAAGGGGCAACAAAACAGGCTTACTACGCTGCCAGCGCCGCATGTGCAATCCGGCAGGTTCCATTGACCCTCAGGGTGGACCCCTGTGGCATTTGTTCTGGCCTCTGCTCAAGGGGTCCCAGGGACAACAAATGGCGGTCTAAGGCACGCCCTTAAAAGACCGCCGGAGGTGCCGCCACCAAGGCGGCTTCCTCATGACCTACGGCCCTCACACCGCATCCTCGGTCGGAGGCAGGCTCTCCCGCCTTTCAGACATTTCGCTGCCACAGGTTAAGGACCGTTGGGTGAGAGACATTCTGTCTCACGGTCACAGGATAGAGTCAACTCTCGTCCTCCGACTTGATTTTTCAGAACGTCCCCGCCTCCCGAGCGAGCCGATGCTCTTCTACAGGCGCTGGGCACTCTGAAGACAGGAGTGGTGATCCCGGTTCCTCTTCAGCAACAGGGTCACGGTTTTTACTCCAACCTGTTTGTGGTCCCAAAGAAGGACGGATCTTGCCGTCCTGTCCTGGACCTAAAACTGCTCCACAAACATGTAAAAGCCAAGCGGTTCAGGATGGAATCCCTCCGCTCCGTCATCGCCTCAATATCCCAAGGAAATTTCCTTGCATCGATCGATATCAAGGAGGCTTATCTCCACGTACTTATTGCTCCAGAGCATCAGCGCTTCCTGCGCTTCGCCATCGGAGATGAACACCTGCAGTACGTGGCACTGCCGTTCGGCCTGGCGACAGCCCCACAGGTTTTCACCAAGGTCATGGCTGCAGTACTTGCGATCCTACACTCTCAGGGTCACTCGGTGATCCCTTACTTAGACGATCTGCTGGTCAAGGCTCCCTCTCAAGAGGCATGCCAGCACAGCCTCACCGCTACTCTGGATACTCTCCAGACTTTCGGGTGGATCATCAATTTTCCAAAGTCAAATCTGACACCGGCCCAATCGCTGACATATCTTGACATGGAGTTGTCATACCCTCTCAGCGATAGTGAAGCTTCCGCTGAACAAACACCGTTCACTACAGACGGGGGTGCAATCTCTAGGTCAGTCACTCCCCTTGAGGCGCCCCACGCACTTCCTCGGGAAGATGGTGACAGCAATGGGGGCAGTCCCTTTCACGCAGTGTTCATCAGCGTGCTCTCCAAAGGGACTCCTACGCAAGGAGACAGGAAACCGACATTCCTCAACAGGAACGTCTCCCTCTCTCAGGCATACCACTTCATTGTCGAGGGGAAATTCCTTCCTTCTCCCATCCTGGGCAGTGGTCACGACGGACGTGAGTAGGTTTCAGTGGGGAGCAGTTTTTCTCCACCACAGGGCTCAAGGTACGTGGACTCACCATTGAGTCCTCGCTTCTGATCAATGTGCTGGAGATCAGAGCAGTGTATCTCGTCCTAAAAGCGTTCCAGCAGTGGCTGGAAGGCAAGAAGATCCGAATTCAGTCGGACAACTCCACAGTGGTGGCTTACAGTCCGGCGGCTTTTGCTGTGGATGGAAGCCACAGCCTCCACCATATCCGCAGTTCACATCCCAGGCGTGGAACACTTGGGAGCAGACTTTCTCAGTCGCCAGGACATGGACGCAGAGCAAGGGTCCCTTCACCAGGACGGGTTTCACGAGATATGTTGCCGCTAGGGCATGCCGGACGTCGACCTAATTGCGTTCCGGCACCACAATTAGGACGTTCATGGCACAGTCTCAAGATCCCAGAGCTATGGCGACAGACGCCTTAGTTCAACACTGGTCACAGTTTCAGCTTACTTACGTGCTCCCACCGTTGGCACTGTTGCCCAGAGTGTTACGCAAGATCACGGCAGACTGCCGCGGCTGCCGCCGCGTCATCCCCGTCGCTCCAGACTGGCCGAGGAGGTCGTGGTCCCGGATCGGTGGCATCTCACGGTCGGCCAACCGGGGGCACTGCCAGACCGACCAGAATTGCTGTCTCAACGGCCTTTTTTTCCATCTGAATTCTGGGGCCCTCAACCTGGCTGTGTGGCCATTGAGTCCTGGATTCTAGCGTCTTCAGGATTATCTCAAGAAGCCATTGCCACTATGAGACAGGCTAGTAAACAAACGTCCGCCAAGGTCTAACCACAGGACGCGGAAAATATTCCTGTCGTGGTGCTCTGCTCAGGGTTTCTTTCTCCCTGGCCATTTGCCTTGCCCCCCTCACTGTCCTTCCTTCAATTTGGACTGGAAAAGGGTTCGTCGCTCGACTCCCTTAAGGGACAAGTCTCAGCGCTCTCTGTGTTTTTTCCAGAAGCGCCTAGCCAGACTTCCACAGGTGCGCACGTTCCTGCAGGGGGTTTGTCACATCGTTCCTTTTTTACAAGCGGCCGTTACAACCTTCGGATCTGAACAGGGTGCTGATGTTCTTCAGAAACCACCATTCGAGCCAATGAGAGATATTTCTCTCTCACGCCTTTCGCAGAAAGTGGTTTTTCTAGTACCAGTCACTTCACTTCGGAGAGTGTCTGAGCTAGCAGCGCTGTCATGCAAGGCCCCTTTCCTGGTTTTCACCAGGACAAGGTGGTTCTGCGTCCGGTTTCGGAATTTCTCCCTAAGGTGGTATCCCCCTTTCATCTCAATCAGGATATCTCCTTACCTTCTTTTTGTCCTCATCCAGTTCACCAATGTGAAAAGGATTTGCACTTGTTAGATCTGGTGAGAGCACTCAGACTCTACATTTCTCGTACGGCGCCCCTGCGCCGCTCGGATGCACTCTTTGTCCTTGTCGCTGGCCAGCGTAAAGGGTCACAGGCTTCCAAATCAACCTTCACTCGGTGGATCAAGGAGCCAATTTTCGAAGCCTACCGTTCGGCTGGGCTTCCGGTTCTCTCAGGGCTGAAGGCCCATTCTACCAGAGCCGTGGACGCGTCCTGGGCTTTGAGACACCAGGCTACGGCTCAGCAGGTGTGTCAGGCGGCTACCTGGTCGAGCCTGCACACTTTCACGAAACACTATCAGGTGCATACCTATGCTTCGGCGGATGCCAGCATAGGCAGACGTGTCCTTCAGGCGGCGGTTGCCCACCTGTAGGAAGGGGCCGTTTTTTCGGCTCTATTACGAGGTATTATTTTACCCACCCAGGGATTGCTTTTGGACATCCCAATTGTCTGGGTCTCCCAATAGAGCGACAAAGAAGAAGGGAATTTTGTTTACTTACCGTAAATTCCTTTTCTTCTAGCTCTAATTGGGAGACCCAGCACCCGCCCCTGTTTTTTTGTGTACACATGTTGTTCATGTTGAATGGTTTCAGTTCTCCGATATTCCTTCGGATTGAATCTACTTTAAACCAGTTTATAATTTTTTCCTCCTTCTTGCTTTTGCACCAAAACTGAGGATCCCGTGAGAGCACGGGGGGTGTATAGGCAGAAGGGGAGGGGCTTAACACTTTTAAGTGTAATACTTTGTGCAGCCTCCGGAGGCATAGCCTATACACCCAATTGTCTGGGTCTCCCAATTAGAGCTAGAAGAAAAGGAATTTACGGTAAGTAAACAAAATTCCCTTCATTATGGCCCCACAGCCCCTCACACAAGTATGATGGCCCCCCCCCCCATACATTATTATGGCCCCACAGGCCCTCCCACAAGTATGATGTCCCCCCCATACATTATTATGGCCCCACAGCCCCTCACACAAGTATGATGGCCCCCCCATACATTATTATGGCCCCACAGCCCCTCACACAAGTATGATGGCCCCCCCATACATTATTATGGCCCCACAGCCCCTCCCACAAGTATGATGGTCCCCACCACTACACACACACAGGATGTCTTCACAAACCCTCACGCAGTATGATGGCTCACCACACAATGATATCCGCATAGTTCCTTACACAGTATTATGTCAATCACATTTTCCCCACACAAGTACTGACCAACTTTTAAAAGTAAAAATATAACTACTCACCTCAACCCATTCCCTCCAATGCCATGCCATGCTCTGTACAAAATGCACTGAATCTCTGCCCAGCTGGTACAATCTGGAGATATCATGCCCGCTGAGCAGAGACTGTCAAATAGGCTGATTGATGGAGGAGGGAGCTGACTGTTTACTATTCCAGAATTGCTTTCAGGATCTGAGGATGTAGACACCATTGACATGCCAGGTAGGGAGTGGCTGCGTGGTGCTGGGCGCAACCTTGTCAAATCGTTTTGCGGTACACGAGCAGGATAGGAGCTACCAAAGAGCCCATGTGAAACAAAGGCCACGCTTTGCACATATTGGCCCCGTACAATGCTCCTTTTTATCCTTTATATATTTTTGTTGCTTTCTGCCCAGTTTTTCCATATTAAGGCAGTGACTATAACAATAGAGCGGCTCTAGGGTATGCAGGCTTAAAAACTAAAATATCAAAGAAGTTACAAACCCTAAATAGACTTATCGGAGTCTAGAAGATTTCATGTGTAATGCATCTTGTACATTGTCTCCTAGTGTCGGAGTGCCCAAAGGTGCCAAGGGATCTCGCATCTTCTCTCTGAGCAGCAGGAAGGAACCCAAACCAGTGGAGTACTTTGACGAGCTGAAAAGAGATGTTTTCAGTATGCTCTGTTTCCTTGGACCACATTTATCACACGATCCCATTTTACTGGCGAAAATTGTCAGACTCGGCAAAGCTTTCATGAAGGAGGTTAGTGCCTTGCCTTTTATTTTCATGGTTTCTATGAATAATGGTTTCATTTTTTTTCTTAGTGTTAGTTTGGATAATCTCCCAAGTGCTTGTGTCTGGATGAAACATTTTCAATCATTTGGTAATATCTGTCTGTCATGTCTGTATTTCCCATTATACAATCAGTGTGGGGATGGTGGAAAGCTGACAGCACTGTGCGATTTAGATCTGGTTAGGTTTGTAGTGATGCATATCTCAGCTCTGCTGTATCTCTAGTCAGTAGCTAGAGATCAGTGACGAGAGGAGGGCGTGTTCTTTTCGCCCCACATGACTCTGCCTGCTTATGATTGGTCAGCCTCATGCAGGGGAAGAAGTACACGCCCCCCAGGGTCAAATCTTTAATAACACTCAGTTGGACCATAACATAAATTATAACCTGAACTTTACAAGTTAATATATTTAAAACCTAGAGGAGGAAAAAAACAAAAACTACGTTTTACACAGCTCTGTAGCAACTATTCCATCATGTGACCACCTTTGTCTTTGCATAAGTTTTGATACATCACCCCCCTATAAATGGAGTTTAGGCTATGTATACATCAAATTAAAATAACTGGGAAGGTTACAGAAAAAACATGTATTTCTCTGGATAAGCCGCACTGTAAATTTGATTTAATAATGTCTGCACTTCAACAAAAGGCCCTAACTCCTAATGTGATTTTCCATGTAATATTTCGGCTATTTGTAGCTATTACCTGTTTAACCTCTGTTAAAGGGAACCTGTCAGGTGTAATATGCACCCAGAGCCACCAGCAGTTCTGGGTGTATATTGCTAATCCCTGCCTAACCGCCCCTGTATACACTACCATGGATAAAGAGATCTTTAGAAAAACTATTTCTAAAGATGTTTTACCGTATGCTAATGAGCGAGGGGAGTAGTCCCCTGGTTGTTAGTTCCTCGGACAGTTGCCCCTATTAGCATGTTAGTACACTCACAGGGACGTACTATCATGCTAATGAATGTGCAGCTTCAGAGATGATCTCACTCACCTCTCTGCTGCCATCGCGTCCAACGAGGGACTTCGGCTCAGTGTGCAGGACCCCAAAGTTTTGGTCATGAGCACTATGAAACCGCGTGTATGCGTCGTGGCTTCAAACTGAAGTAGTGCGCATGACTGAACCTCCGGGGTCATGCGCGCTGAGCCGAAATCCCCCATCTGATGTGATGGCGGCGGAGAGGTGAGTGAGGTCATCCTGTGACGCTGCGGATTCATTAGCATGTTAGCACGCCCACAGGGGTGTACTAACATGCTAATGGGGTCGACTGGACGAGGAACTAACGTCCAGGGGGCTAGTCCCCTCGCTCATTAGCATCCAAAAAAGATCTTTAGAAATAATTTTTCTGCAGATCTCTTTATCTATGCTAGTGTATACAGGGACGGTTAGGCAGGGATTAGCAATATGTACACACAGAACTGCTCGTGGCTCTGGGTGCATATTACACCTGACAGGTTCCCTTTAAATGTACGAGATGGTTTCACCTTGTAAAGCATGATCCATGTTTCACACGTCAAATGCAAATGATGTATTCTTTTTCTTCTTAGTTTCAATCTGATTCTAGTAAGAATGAAGATAAGGAGAAAATGGTGAGTGCGGTTTTCAGATCCACAAAGTTGATTGTTATTGTAACAAGGTTGCTAGACAAGAATAGTAGGCGACCTAGAACTGATCACACAATATGTTCAATTTGAGGAATACGCATGTGTGAAATACTGTAACTACAGGAAAATAATTTTCATAAGTGCTGGGGTTCTTGATGGTGGGTAAAATGCTGTCAGGGGGTGACCACCATCAGCCTGTGTCGCCATCCTCCCATCCCTGGATGACATGCTGACACCAGCTGACTGTATCACTGCCCCCGCACATGCAGTCAGTGGCAATCTCTGGCTGCTTTCCTATTTCCTCGTACAGATGTTCTGTCGTCCCTTTTTTTTACCCTTCCCCATGTTTCTTCTGTTACAATAGGAAGTCCTGTTCAGCTCTTTTCTAAGCATCACAGACCAAGTGTTACTCCCGTCATTAACATTAATGGACTGTAACGCGTGTATGTCGGAGGAGCTCTGGGGCATGATCAAAACCTTTCCATACCAGTTCAGGTAAGATATGGCATGTGGGGTATTAAAGGGCCACAGTAACTTGCTCAGTTTTAAATGTATTGGAAATCTTGATTTTGCATAATGACTCCTCCGTGTGGCCACCGACCCTCTGCTGCCTTCACTTACAGAAGATCTCTGAATGTATTCTATGTTATACGGTTACCGGCACGTCTTGTGAAGTCATTGCGTGGTCAGTGGGATACATAGATGAGATCCATTGTGTGTAGTGGTGGTCTCGGGATAATACTGTGGTTTCCAAATAGCCACAAGTGCGGTCGCTCCATCTAAAATGCCAATAAAGCTTATTGAGATGGCAAACAAGTTGTGTAAGGCCACTCTTGCTGGGTTTCTGTAGACATGCTCTTTCTCTTCAATAACCTCTTGATATCGGAGCTGCCAGTGGTGCTCTGCCTCTATCCAGCAGTGCCAGGAGGGTTCACTGTGGATCGGGGTGGTGCCATGTGCACATTGCTATCCTATATTCCTGTGCTGCAGCCCCTAATTAAAGCGCTCCTGCCACGTGCACAGAATGTCTATCTCTATATCTTGCCTCGCTAACCTTTACACTAAGGAGAAATAGGCACAGTGGGAACGTTTTCTTCCTGCCATTCCACATACTTTCAGACTCCGTGCCTACTGGTGCAAATGAAGTCTCATATAACGAGCCTAATTAAGGTGACAGCATACGCCTATATACAATGCTTGCCATGTGGGCGTGTGCCCCACATCTATACAGCGTCTGCCACGTGTGTATGCCCCACATCAATACAGCATCTGCCACATGTGCATATGCCCCACATCTATACAGCATCTGCCACATGTGCATATGCCCCACATCTATACAGCGTCTGCCACATGTGCATATGCCCCACATCTATACAGCGTCTGCCACATGTGCATATGCCCCACATCAATACAGCGTCTGCCACATGTGCATATGCCCCACATCTATACAGCGTCTGCCACATGTGCATATGCCCCACATCTATACAGCGTCTGCCACATGTGCATATGCCCCACATCAATACAGCGTCTGCCACATGTGCATATGCCCCACATCTATACAGCGTCTGCCACGTGTGCATATGCCCCACATCTATACAGTGTCTCCAACGTGTACATATGCCCCGTATCTAGACACAGTCTGCCACGTGTACATATGCCCCTTATCTATACAGCGTCTGCCATGTGTACATATGCCCCGTATCTAGACACAGTCTGCCACGTATGCGTATGCCCCATATCTATACAGCGTCTGCCACATGTACATATGCCCCTTATCTATACAGCGTCTGCCATGTGTACATATGCCCCACATCTATACAGTGTCTCCAACGTGTAGATATGCCCCGTATCTAGACACAGTCTGCCACGTATGCGTATGCCCTATATCTATACACCGGTCTGTCCAGCTGCAATGCTTTATAGGTCAGTTTTTCCAGATAATGTAGAATTAGGCTCTTCGTTTTAATTATTTTTTTTTCTTCGGCGCTCCATTGGGAGACCCAGACGATTGGGTGTCTAGCTACTGCCTCCGGAGGCCACACAAAGCATTACACTAAAAAGTGTAAGGCCCCTCCCCTTCTGGCTATACACCCCCCGTGGAAACACGGGATGCTCAGTTTTCAAGCTTTGTGCGAAGGAGGTCAGACATCCACGCATAGCTCCACTGTTTAGTCAGCAGTAGCTGCTGACTATATCGGATGGAAGAAAAGAGGGCCCATATAGGGTCCCCAGCATGCTCCCTTCTCACCCCACTTGCGGTTTGTTAAGGTTGAGGTACCCATTGCGGGTACGGAGGCTGGAGCCCACATGCTGTTTTCCTTCCCCATCCCCCTAAGGGGCTCTGTGGAAGTGGGATCTTACCGGTCTCCAGGCACCGAGACCAGGCTCCATCCACAGACCCAGAGAACCTGCTGGATATGGAGCTGAGTATCGTCAGGGACAGGGCCCTGCTACATCAAGGTACTCTGTGTCCCCATACACATCGCGCACACACACACCAGCATTGCTGGGAGTGTTAGTGCGCCGGGGACAACAGCGCGGAGCGCTTGTGCTATTATTCACTGCAGCTTGCTGAGTGAATTTATGTGTTAGAAACGGTCGCGCCGGCCGCGGCTGGGTGTTTTTACACTGTGGCGCGGCTGGGACTTGTGGTGCGCCGGGGACTTCCGCGCTGGCCGTGCACATGGACGGCCGCGCTTATTACTCGAGTCCCCGGCTTTGCGGCCTAGTTTTCGTTTCGTTCCCGCCCCCAGCCCTGCCAGTCAGGGGAGGGGCGGGACGCTGTACAGAAAGTCAGCGCCGAGAGCTGGAGTCTGCTTTGCATTCTCCAGCCCCCTCACTGAACACAGGGGACGCCAGTTTTCCCGCTCTTGTCTGGGGCACGCCCACGGCCCGCCCCTCTGCACAGGACGCCGGCAGCCATTACAGTTTGCAATCTGGGCTGGAGAACGGAGACAAGCTCTGGGCAACCAGTCACAGGATTCGGGCGACCTCACACCCGCTTTTGTGCGGGCGGTAAGCAGTGCTGACCCCACTAATGCCGGTGTTCATTTGTACTGTATGCTTGTACACTGCACTGTACGGTCGCTATTCTTGGCTATATACTTTACTAGATGGCTAGACTACAGCAGCAAAAAAGCAAGGGTGCTAAGGCACAGGCTTTCTATGCTGCTTGTATTGCATGTGCTGAAGTGTTCAGTTGTACTTTATGCCTGTATGCTATACATGGCACTGTACGCTCGCTATTCTTGGCTATATACTCTCCTAGATGGCTAGACTACAGCAGCAAAAAAGCAAGGGTGCTAAGGCACAGGCTTTCTATGCTGATTGTATTGTATGTGCTGAAGTGTTCAGTTGTACTTTATGCTTGTATGCTATACATGGCACTGTACGGTCGCTATTCCTGCCTATATACTATCCTAGATGGCTAGACGACAGCAGCAAAAAAGCAAGGGTGCCAAGGCACAGGCTTTCTATGCTGCTTGTATTGCATGTGCTAAAGTGTTCATTTCTACTTTATGCTTGTATGCTATACACTGCACTGTACGGTCGCTTTTCTTGGCAGCAGCAAAAAAGCAAGAGGCAGCAAAAAAGCAAGAGTGCCAAGGCACAGGCTTTCTATGCTGCTTGTACTGCATGTGATACTGTTCCACCGGCAGGTTCCACTGATCCCCATTGTGTGCAATGCTCCCCTGTGGCATTTGCTCAGCCGGGGTCTCTGCTAGAGGTGGCCAAAGGAACCACCTGTGAACCCTGTCCAGGGACAGGGACGGAGTTGCAGTTTCGGCTGACAGATTGTCTGTGACTATGGCTAACATCTTAGAGACTTTGCAGTCCAGACAGACCATGGGCAATGTTGATTCAATGCTCCCTAGTCACCCTCATTTGGAACAAATCATTGCTCCGGGGGGGGGTCCCATGCATCCCAGGGTGAAGGCTCTGACACGGGCGACAGTCCCAGACAGCCTAAGCGAGCTCGCTGGGAGCGGCACTCGGCTTCATCACTGGTCAGGGTTCCAGCAGGAGGACTCGCTGTATGATGAGGCAGACGGGGCTGATCAGGACTCTGATCCTGAGACCGCTCTCAATCCGGATACACCGGATGGTGACGCCATAGTGAATGATCTTATAGCGTCCATCAATGGAATGTTGGATATTTCTCCCTCAGCTCCTCCAGTAGAGGAGTCAGCTTCACAGCAGGAGAAATTTCCGTTTTCAGTATCTCAAGCGTCAATTGAGTACTTTTCTGGCCACTCTGACTTCAGAGAAGCAGTTCAGAAACACCACGCTTATCCAGATAAGCGTTTCTCCAAATGTATTAAGGATACACGTTATCCCTTTCCACCTGACGTGGTCAAGAGCTGGACCCAGTGTCCAAAGGTGGATCCCCCAATCTCCAGGCTTGCGACTAGATCCATAGTTGCAGTGGACGATGGGGCTTCCCTTAAAGATGCCACTGACACAGATGGAGCTCGGGTTGAAATCCATCTATGAAGCTATCGGCGCCTCGTTTGCTCCAGCATTCGCAGCCGTATGGGCACTCCAAGCTATTTCAGCTGGTCTTGCGCAGATGGACACTGTCACACGTACATCTGTGCTGCAGGTGGCGTTCTTAATCTCGCATATGTCTGCATTGCGACTTACGCTATTCATGCTGTCCTGGTCTCTACGAGCCGTACACCGGGGGCGTAAGCCAACTCCGTGGTTTTGCGCAGAGCCTTGGAGTTAAGGAAATGGAAGGCAGAATCGGTTTCCAAAAAAGGGCTTAACCAATTTGCCATTATCTGGTAACAGACTGTTGGGTGACCGATTGCATAAAAGCGAACAGTCCAAGGGTGAGGATTCGTCCTTACTCCAGCCCAGATCAAACAGTCGAGGTTTCGGTCCTTTCCAGGCTCGGGCAGGTCCCAATTTCCTAGTCCAAAATGACTCAAAAGGCTCAGAGGGGCTCAGATTGCTGGCGGGCTCACTCACGCCCAAAGACGGCAGCCGGAGGAACCGCTACCAAGGCGGTTTCCTTATGACTTTCAGCCTCTCTTTATCTCCGCATCCGCGGTCAAGGGCAGATTCTCCCGCTTGGCGGCATTTAGCTGCCACAGGTCAAAGACCGGTGGGTGAGAGACATTTGTCTCACGTGTACAGGATAGAGTTTTGTTCTCGTCCTCTGGCTCGATTTCTTCAAAAGACCTCCCGACCGAGCCGCTGCTCTTCTGCGAGCAGAAGGAGTGGTAATCCCTGTTCCACTTCAGGCAATCACGATGCTTATCTCCATGTGCCGATTGCTCCAGAGCACCAGCGTTGCTACGATTCAAGAAGACGAGCATCTTCAATTCGTAGTCCTGCCCTTAGGTCTGGCGACAGCCCCACGGGTTTTCACCAAGGTCATGGCAGCAGTGGTAGCAGGCCGGCACTCTCAGGGTCACTCTGTGATCCCTTACTTGGACGATCTACTTGTCAAGGCACCCTCTCAAGGGGCATGCTAACGCGGCCTGAACATGGCGCTGGAGACGCTCCAGAGTTTCGGGTGGATCATCAACTTTTCAAAGTTAAATCTGACCGACCCAATCACTGACATATCTTGGCATAGAGTTTCATACTCTCTCAGCGATAGTGAAGCTTCCGCTGGACAAACAGCGTTCACTACAGACAGGGGTGCAGTCTCTCTTTCAAGGCCAGTCACATCCCTTAAGACGCCTCATGCCCTTCTTAGCAAGATAGTGGCAGTAATGGCGGCAGTCCCTTTCGCGCAGTTTCATCTGTGTCCAATTCAATGGGACATTCTCCGCCAAGGGGATGGGAAGTCGACGTCCCTAGTCAAGAACGTCACCTTTTCTCAGACGGTCAAGGACTCTCTTCAGTGGTGGCTTCTTCCGCCTCATTGTCAAAAGGAAGGTTCTTCCTACCCCCATCCTGGGCGGTGGTCACGACAGACGCGAGTCTGTCAGGGTGGGGAACAGTCTTTCTCCACCGCAGGACTCTGGAAATCTAAGCAGTGTATCTTGCCCTGCAAGCCTTCCAGCAGTGGCTGGAATGCAAACAGATCCGAGTTCAGTCGGACAACCCCACGGCGGTGGCATACATCAACCACCAAGGTGGAACACGCAGTCGGCAAGCCTCCCAGGAAGTCCGGCGGATCCTGATGTGGGTGGAAGACAGAGCATCCACCATATCCGCAGTTCACATCCCGGGCGTAGAAAACTGGGAAGCAGACTTCCTCAGTCGCCAGGGTATGGACGCAGGGGAAGGGTCTCTGCACCCGGACGTGTTGCAGAAACTCTGTGGCCACCGGGGGAGACCGGACGTCGACCTAATGGCGTCTCGGCACAACAGCGTGGTCTTACGATCAACGAGCTCTGGCGGCAGGCGCCTTAGTTCAGGATTGGTCGCAGTTCCAGCTACCCTAGGTGTTTCCCCCTCTGGCAATGTTGCCCAGAGTGCTACGCAAGACAGCTCCGATTGCCGCCGCACCATCCTCGTCGCCCCAGACTGGCAGAGGTGGTCGTAGTTCCCGGAGCCGTGGCATCTCACGATCGGCCGGCCATGGACACTATCAGACCGGCCAAACTTTCTGTCCCAAGGGCCGCTTTTTTCCACCTCAATGCTACGGCCCTGAACCTGACTGGGTGGACTTGAGTCCTGGCTCCTAGCGTCTTCAGAATTATCTCAAGACGTCATTACGCCCATAAGACGGGCGAGGAAGCCGACGTCTGCCAAGGTCTACCACAGGACGTGGAAGATATTCTTATCTTAGGGCTCTGCTCAGGGAGTGTCTCCCTGGCCATTTGCATTGCCTACTTTTCTTTCCTTCCTGCAATCTGGTTGGAAAACAGGGTTGTCGCTCGGCTCCCTTAAAGGGCAAATCTTAGCGCTGTCTGTATTCTTTCAGAAGCGCCTAGCACAACTTCCTCAGGTACGCACGTTCCTGCAGGAGGTTTGTCACATTGTCCCTCCGTACTGAGGCCGTTAGACCCATGGGATCTGAACAGGGTACTACTTGCTCTCTAGGAGCCGCCCTTCGAGCCTCTGAGGGATGTTTTCACTTCTCGACTTTCACAGAGAGTGGCCTTTCTGGTAGCGGTCATGTCTCTGCGGAGAATGTCTGAGCTAGCAGCGCTGTCATCCAAGGCTCCCTTCCTGGTGTTCACCAAGACAAGGGAGTGCTGCGCCTGATTCCGGGGTTTCTCCCTAAGGTGGTATCCCCCTTTCAGATGGATCAAGGAACCATTCTTGAAGCCGACCGTTCTGCTGGGCTTCCGGTTCCATCAGGGCTGAAGGCCCATTCTACCAGAGCCGTGGGTACATCCTGGGCATTACGGCACCAGGCTACGGCTCAACCGGTGTGCCAGGCGGCTACCTGGTCGAGTCTGCACACCTTCACCATGCATTAGCAGGTGCATTCCTACGCTTAGGCGGATGCCAGCCTAAGTAGAAGACTCCTACAGGCGGCGGTTGCCTCCATGTAGGGAACGACTGTTTTACAGTCCAAACTTGAGGTATTAATTTACCCACCCAGGGACTGCTTTTGGACGTCCCAATCGTCTGGGTCTCCCAATGGAGCGCCGAAGAAGAAGGGAATTTTGTTACTTACCGTAAATTCCTTTTCTTCTAGCTCCAATTGGGAGACCCAGCACCCGCCCCTGTTTCCTTCGGGATTTTTGGTTGTTCGGGTACACATGTTGTTCATGTTGAACGGTTTTCAGTTCTCCGATTGTTCTTCGGATTGAATTTGTTTAAACCAGTTATTGGCTTTCCTCCTTCTTGCTTTGGCACTAAAACTGAGCATCCTGTGTTTCCACGGGGGGTGTATAGCCAGAAGGGGAGGGGCCTTACACTTTTTAGTGTAATGCTTTGTGTGGCCTCCGGAGGCAGTAGCTATACACCCAATCGTCTGGGTCTCCCAATTGGAGCTAGAAGAAAAGGAATTTACGGTAAGTAACAAAATTCCCTTCTTTTCTCCCCTGTTGTCTCTTACTATCTATTATAAATGAAGCATATGACTCTATTTTCTCCTGTTTTCCCCTTGTATGTTATTTCCAGATATCGTCTATATGGACAGTGGAAGAATGAAACCTACAATAGTCATCCATTGCTTGTAAAGGTTAAAGCACAAACAATTGACCGAGCCAAATACATCATGAAGTGAGTATGGCCCTGCTGTGTGGCCCTGCTGTGTGGCCCTGCTGTGTGGCCCTGCTGTGTGGCCCTGCTGTGTGGCCCTGCTGTGTGGCTAGGATCAGCCGGCTCCTGGGCTTGGTGCAGTCACAGATTCTTGCCTTTGTGCACAATGCCCCTTTGATGATGTTTTCTGTTGTTTTGTATTAATTAACTTTACGCCTGCTCTGGGCCGTATAGTGTTGTATATGGGCCCCCATTTACATTATCAGTTTAACTATTTGTACACTAATCAACTATAAAATGGCAAGTGCCATATGCAGAATGGAGCCAGCTAGAGGACCCTGGAGTCTCAGTGACTCTGCCCTTATCACACCCATGTCCCCCTGATTCACATTCATGATGTCCCCACATGCCGTAATCCGGTGCTTGCACTCTTCAGAAGGAGAGACGTCTGACACTTCGGTCCCCAGCACTGCCCACATGACTCCAAGTAAGCCTTTTCCATACAGTACATACCATTTTATATATTGGTTTTCAGTTTAAAGGGTTATTACCATCTCTGAGATCCTATCCCAATATGTAGAAAAGGTGTAATAATAATAATATTAGCAAGTGCCTCCAATTAGAAATGTAGTATAGTTCTCCCGATATAGCCATGTCTCTTACCTCATGTGCAGGGCATTGCAGCTTAGGTATCCTCGAGCAACTGTCAATATATGAGTGGACGTAAGTGGGTGGAGTGGATACATAAGCAGCAATGCCTTGCACATGAGGTAAGAGACATGGCTATATCAAGAGACCTATACTACATTTCTCATTGGAGGTATTTGCTTGTATTATAATAATATTATTATTATTGCTACTACATTTTTGGACAGGATCTTGGAGATGGGAATACCCCTGTAATAGTTACCGTATTTTTCGGACTATAAGACGCACCTGACCTAAGACGCACCCTGGTTTTAGAGGAGGAAAATAGGAAAATAAAATTTTAACTAAAAAATGTGGTCATGACACACTGTTATGGGGCGAGGATCTGCTGCTGACACTGTTATGGGGGTAATGTCCCCAAATTCTCTACTAAGGTACCCCATTCTGGTAACGATCCTCCTGCCTTGTATATGATCCTACTCATATACCCCCATCCTGCTCATATACCCCCATCCTGCTCATATACCCCCATCCTGCTCATATACCCCCATCCTGCTCATATACCCCCATTCATCCTGCTCATATACCCCCATCCATCCTGCTCATAAAATACCCCCATCCTGGTATATGGCCTGTATCCTATGGCACAGAAAAAAAAATAAACGTTTATACTCGCCTTCCCTCACTCCCTGCAGCACCGATCATCTTCCTCTCTGTCTCAGCTACAGCGCCGCTGAGTGGAGCCGTCACCGTTGTCTGCAGCATCGCGATGTCTTCCTGTCTGTGCCGGTCAGCTGATCTGTGTGGACACTAGCGGCGCGCACAGCGATGACGTCATCGCTGTGCTCACCGCTCTCTACACAGATCAGCTGACCGGCACAGACAGGAAGACATCGCGATGCTGCAGGGGGACGGCTCCACACATGGTGACGGGTGAGTACACTGATTCACTGCACCCCGCGCTGATGATGCTTGGGGGGCAGTGAATACAGCCGCACATGATCAATCCAGGCTGTAGTTGCCAGGTGTGATCATGCGGCCGGCTGTTAATTATGCGCGCAACCCCCGCCCATTACCCCGCCCACCTTTCAGCGCCGGCTTCACCGCTGAGAGATGGGCGGGAGGATGGGCGTGCATATGTAATGAGCGGACCCACGTGGTCACGGCAGGCTGTTGCAGCCTGCTCGTGCCGCCGATGACCCGCTCCACCGCAGCACCCTCAATCCCGCAGCCACATTCAGACCATAAGACGCACCCCCCCACTTTCCCCCAACATTTGGGGGAAAAAGGGGCGTCTTATGGTCCGTAAATCTGCCAATTTGAAGAAATATTCTGTTTTAAAATGTAATCTTTCCCTAGGCTCACAGACTTGTACAAATTGAGCTTTTACACGCCCTCCCTGGGTCCAGATAACCTCTCTGCCACTGCTCAGGCCTTTGTTGATCGGCTCTAGCGGTGACTTCATTTCTGTAGTGCTCCTAATCATGGCAGCCAATGAACTGATATAGGCATCACAAACTTCTGTGCTCAAGGATTGGCTGCAGTGGTTATGAGCACATTGTGGTAGTCACCGCTGCAACAAAGCAGAGACCTGATTAGCGACACGTTGGCATCGCCGGATCCGGGGAGGGTGAATATAGACTTAGGTTGTTATTTTATTCGTCTTTGTGTCTACGAAATGACATTTCATGCAGCAAAACATGGCGCGGTTACAACTCTGTTCATAAGTCCTTGAATCCTAGAGCATCTAAGTGGTGGTATAAACATCCCCAACCTGCTGATAGTTTCCATTAGGTGTGTTGTTTTTGATATTGTTTCTTGCCACTCACATTTCCTGTGGTCTGTTTAATCTCTGAACATATGAGCGCTGCTGATTAGCTTACTGGTGAAATGGTATATGCAAGTCCTTAAAGATAGGCGTATCATCAGTGGCCAGAAATGCAGGGAATGTAAAAATATGTATGTACACTTCTTACCACCACCTAATGTACTGTCTGGTACCCCTCCCCCCTTCTAATTTAGCAGATCTCCAAAAAGGAGTCCAACTTTTTTGACTTCTGTGTTTTCATCCTTCATCCACGCACTGATAATCTGTATTGGGCTACTTTCACACTTCAGTCGTTTCAAATCCGTCAGGTCAGTCGTTGCGTCGTTTTTTAGCTGTCAACGGATTTGTTATTTCACAGGATTCCGTTCACAGGAATCCTGTGAAATAACTGATTTGTCGCATCCGTTACATCCTTTGTGCATCCGTTTTACGACAGATCCATCATGATCCGTTTGTTTTTGGGACAGCCCAATGGGAGTGGCAGACATTTTGGTGACCTTTTTACTGTGTTTTCATAGGCCATCTGTGACAGTTTGTAGAGAAAGGGGCAGAATAAATGTTGTTATAGCTAAAATTGTGTGTGGATTATTCCTATCTGGAGCCTTGCAGTGTGATTGTGTACATGCAGGGCATGCTCAATAGCAAATGACGAAATCCAGCACCACAGACAACCATTATACCGCTTGACGGATCGTGACGGAATCCTGCGCAGTGAGGTTTTTTGACGCTCCAAAGAACGTTGGTGTCAGTTCCTTCCGCCCGACTGTCAGTCATTCCACAACTGATCCGTCGCACAGTGGATGCATCGCAAAGCCATCTGTCGCAATCAGTCATTAATACAAGTCTATGGGGAAACTACTGAATCCTGCAAAATATTTTGCAGGATATCGTATTTTCTCAAAGCAACGTATTGTGACTGATGCAAAACAACGGAAGTGTGAAAGTAGCCTAACGTTTTTTAGAGCGTCAAGAAAACCTCACTGCGCAGGATTCTGTCACGATCCGTCAAGAGGTATAATGGCTGTCTGTGGTGCTGGATTCCGTGATTTGCTACTGAGCATACCCAGCATGTACACAATCACACTGCAAGGCTCCAGATAGGCTTATAATATAATACTGTGTGATAATCCACACACAATTTTAGCTATAACAACATTTATTCTGCCCCTTTCTCTAGAAACGGTCACAGATGGCCTATGAAAGCACAGTAATAGGTCACCAAAATGTCTGCCACTCCCATGGGGCTGTCCCAAAAACAAACGGATCATGACGTATCCGTCGTAAAACGGACGCACAACGGATTCAGTTAGTTCACAGGATTCCTGTGAACGGAATCCTTTGAAATAACTCATCCGTTGACAGCTAAAAAACGACGGATCCGTCCCGTCGCAACGACTGACCTGACGGATTTGAAACCACTGAAGTGTGAAAGTAGCCTTAGGGTACTTTCACACTTGCGTTGGACGGCTTCCGTTGCTATCCGCAGCCTTGAGGAATTACGGTAACCGTTGCAGGAAACCGTTATATTCCTCATAGACATCTATTAGCTACGGATAACAACGGATGGTCTTGGATTGCATCCGTCCCGCAGCGCATCAGTTGTTTTGACGCTGACCGTCAGTGACCGTCGGGCAGATGGAATGCTGCATGTAGCATTTTTCTGCACTTGGCGGAGTGTCAAAAAACGCAACCTGCAGGATTCCGTCGGCATCCGTTGTTTTTATAATGGACGCCTATGGTGGCGGATTCCGTTAACGCATCCGTCTTTACACAACTGCGCATGCTCAGATGTGTAAAGTCAAGGAAAAAAACCTATAACGGATTGCATTGTTTTGTACGATCCGTAGCATCCGTTGTGCCACTATATGCAACGCATCCGTTGCATCCGTCACACAACGCAATGCTACGGATCCTGTCCAAAGCAAGTGTGAAACTAGCCTTAGGCTAGGTTCACACTTCCGTTGTTTTGCTTCAGTCACAATCCATCGCCTTGAGGAATTACGGTATCCTGCAAAATATTTTGCAGGAATCCAGTTTTCTTTGTCGCTCCTAATTGGGAGACCCAGACAATTGGGTGTATAGCTACTGCCTCCGGAGGCCACACAAAGTATTACACTTAAAAGTGTAAAGCCCCTCCCCTTCTGCCTATACACCCCCCGTGGGATCACGGGCTCCTCAGTTTTCATGCTTTGTGCGAAGGAGGCTAACATCCACGCATAGCTCCACTGTTTAGTCAGCAGCAGCTGCTGACTATGTCGGATGGAAGAAAAGAGGGCCCATACTAGGGCCCCCAGCATGCTCCCTTCTCACCCCACTTTTGTCGGCGGTGTTTGTTAAGGTTGAGGTACCCATTGCGGGTACGGAGGCTGGAGCCCACATGCTGCATCCTTCCCCATCCCCCTTAGGGCTCTGGGTGAAGTGGGATTTTACCGGTCTCCAGGCACTGAGACCGTGCTCCATCCACAGCCCCTGGGGAATCTGCTGGATATGGAGCTGAGTATCGTCAGGGACAGGGCCCTGCTACGTCAAGGTACTCTGTGTCCCCGTACAGACCGCGCGCAGACACACTGCAGCATTGCTGGGTGTGTTAGTGCGCCGGGGACAACAGCGCTGCGCGCTTGTGCCATTTCTAACTACAGCTTTGCTGAGTGAGTCAATGTATTGGGAACTGCCGCGCCGGCCGCTGCTGTCAGTTTTACACTGCGGCGCGGCTGGGACTTGTGGTGCGCCGGGGACTTCCGCGCTGGCCGTGCATATATGACGGCCGCGCTTATTACTCGAGTCCCCGGCTTTTGCGGCCTAGTTTCGTTTCGTTCCCGCCCCCAGGCCTCCCAGTCAGGGGAAGGGCGGGACGCTGTACAGAACGTCAGCGCCGAGGGCTGGAGTCTACTTTACATACTCCAGCCCTCACACTGGGCACAGTGGGACGCCAGTTTCCCGCACTTTGTCTGAGGCACGCCCACGGTCCGCCCCTCTTCACAGAACGCCGGCAGCCATTCCTGTGTGCAGTCTGAGCTGGAGAGGGGAGACAAGTTCTGGGAGACCCAGACACGGGATTCTGGCGACCACACACCCGCTTTTGAGCGGGCGGTAAGCGGCACCTCTGGTGCTGACCCCACTAGTACCGAAGTGTACATTTGTATTTTTATGCTTGCATGCTATACATTGCACTGTACGGTCGCTGGTGATTCTTGGCTATATACCCTCCTAGATTGCTCAGAGGAGACAACAGCATGTCGTCCGCAAAAAGCAAGGGTGCCAAGGCACAGGCTTTCTATGCTGCTTGTACCGCATGTGAGGCTACTCTACCGGCAGGTTCCACTGACCCCCATTGTGTGCAGTGCTCGGCCCCTGTGGCACTTGCTCGGCCGGGGCCTCTGCTAGAGGTGACCCAGGGAGAACCACCTGTGAATACTGTCCAGGTGACGGGGACAGAGTTTGCAGTTTTTGCTGATAGATTGTCTGTGACTATGACTAAAATTCTAGAAACTTTGCAGTCTAGACCAGTAACTCAGACCACGGGCACTGTTGAATCATTGCTCCCTGGTCCCCCTCAGTTGGAACAGCTCCGGGCTCCGGGGGTGTCCCATGCATCCCAGGGTGAAGGCTCGGACACGGACGACAGTCCCAGACAGCCTAAGCGAGCTCGCTGGGAGCGGCCCTCGACTTCATCACACTGGTCAGGGTCCCAGCAGGAGGACTCTCTGTATGATGAGGCGGAAGTAGCTGATCAGGATTCTGATCCTGAGACCGCTCTCAATCTGGATACACCTGATGGTGACGCCATAGTGAATGATCTTATAGCGTCCATCAATAGAATGTTGGATATTTCTCCCCCAGCTCCTCCAGTGGAGGAGTCAGCTTCACAGCAGGAGAAATTCCATTTCAGGTATCCCAAGCGTAAATTAAGTACTTTTCTGGACCACTCTGACTTTAGAGAGGCAGTCCAGAAACACCACGCTTATCCAGATAAGCGTTTCTCCAAACGGCTTAAGGATACACGTTATCCCTTTCCCCCTGACGTGGTCAAGGGCTGGACCCAGTGTCCCAAGGTGGATCCTCCAATCTCCAGGCTTGCGGCTAGATCCATAGTTGCAGTGGAAGATGGGGCTGCACTGAAAGATGCCACTGACAGACAGATGGAGCTCTGGTTGAAATCCATCTATGAAGCTATCGGCGCGTCGTTTGCTCCAGCATTCGCAGCCGTATGGGCACTCCAAGCTATTTCAGCTGGTCTTACACAGATTGACACGGTCACACGTACATCTGTTCCGCAGGTGGCATCCTTAACCTCTCAAATGTCGGCATTTGCGTCTTACGCTATTAATGCTGTCCTGGACTCTATGAGCCGTACGGCAGTGGCGTCCGCCAACTCCGTGGTTTTACGCAGAGCCTTGTGGTTAAGGGAATGGAAGGCAGATTCTGCTTCCAAAAAGTGCTTAACCAGTTTGCCTTTTTCTGGTGACCGACTGTTTGGTGAGCGTTTGGATGAAATCATTAAACAGTCCAAGGGTAAGGATTCATCCTTACCTCAGCCCAGACAAAACAAACCCCAACAGAGGAGGGGACAGTCGGGGTTTCGGTCCTTTCGAGGCTCGGGCAGGTCCCAATTCTCCTCGTCCGAAAGGACTCAAAAGGATCAGAGGAGCTCAGATTCTTGGCAGGCTCAGTCACGCCCAAAAAAGACAGCCGGAAGACCCGCTACCAAGGCGGCTTCCTCATGACTTTCGGCCTCCTCTCTCCGCATCCTCGGTCGGTGGCAGGCTCTCCCGCTTTGGCGACATTTGGCTGCCACAGGTCCAAGACCGTTGGGTGAGAGACATTCTGTCCCACGGGTACAGGATAGAGTTCAGTTCTCGTCCTCCAACTCGATTCTTCAGAACGTCTCCGCCTCCCGACCGAGCTGATGCTCTTCTGCAGGCGGTGTGCACTCTAAAGGCAGAAGGAGTGGTGATCCCTGTTCCTCTTCAGCAGCAAGGTCACGGTTTTTACTCCAATTTGTTTGTGGTACCAAAAAGGGACGGGTCTTTCCGTCCCGTTCTGGACCTAAAACTTCTCAACAAGCACGTGAAAACCAGACGGTTCCGGATGGAATCCCTCCGATCCGTCATCGCCGCAATGTCTCAAGGAGATTTCCTAGCATCAATAGACATCAAGGATGCTTATCTCCATGTGCCGATTGCTCCAGAGCATCAGCGTTTTCTACGCTTCGTTATAGGAGACGAACACCTTCAGTTCGTAGCTCTGCCTTTCGGTCTGGCGACAGCCCCACGGGTCTTCACCAAGGTCATGGCAGCAGTAGTAGCAGTCCTGCACTCTCAGGGACACTCAGTGATCCCTTACTTAGACGATCTGCTTGTCAAGGCGTCCTCTCAAGAGGCATGCCAACACAGCCTGAACGTTGCGCTGGAGACTCTCCAGAGTTTCGGGTGGATCATCAACTTTTCAAAGTCAAATCTGACCCCGACCCAATCGCTAACATATCTTGGCATGGAGTTTCATACTCTCTCAGCGATAGTGAAGCTTCCGCTGGACAAACAGCGTTCACTACAGACAGGGGTGCAATCTCTCCTTCAAGGCCAGTCACACCCCTTGAGACGCCTCATGCACTTCCTAGGGAAGATGGTAGCAGCAATGGAGGCAGTCCCTTTCGCGCAGTTTCATCTGCGTCCACTACAATGGGACATTCTCCGCCAATGGGACGGGAAGTCGACGTCCCTCGACAGGAACGTCTCCCTTTCTCAGGCGGCCAAGGAATCTCTTCGGTGGTGGCTTCTTCCCACCTCATTGTCAAAAGGAAAATCCTTCCTACCCCCATCCTGGGCGGTGGTCACGACAGACGCGAGTCTATCAGGGTGGGGAGCAGTTTTTCTCCACCACAGGGCTCAAGGTACGTGGACTCGGCAAGTGTCCACCCTTCAGATCAATGTTCTGGAAATCAGAGCAGTGTATCTTGCCCTACAAGCCTTCCAGCAGTGGCTGGAAGGCAAGCAGATCCGAATTCAGTCGGACAACTCCACAGCGGTGGCATACATCAACCACCAAGGAGGAACACGCAGTCGGCAAGCCTTCCAGGAAGTCCGGCGGATTCTGACGTGGGTGGAAGACACGGCATCCACCATATCCGCAGTTCACATCCCAGGCGTGGACAACTGGGAAGCAGACTTCCTCAGTCGCCAGGGTATGGACGCAGGGGAATGGTCTCTTCACCCGGACGTGTTTCAGGAGATCTGTCGCCGCTGGGGGATGCCGGACGTCGACCTAATGGCGTCCCGGCACAACAACAAGGTCCCGGCTTTCATGGCACGGTCTCACGATCACCGAGCTCTGGCGGCGGACGCCTTAGTTCAAGATTGGTCGCAGTTCCGGCTACCTTATGTGTTCCCACCTCTGGCACTGTTGCCCAGAGTGCTGCGCAAGATCAGGTCCGACTGCCGCCGCGCCATCCTCGTCGCTCCAGACTGGCCGAGGAGGTCGTGGTACCCGAATCTGTGGCACCTCACGGTAGGCCAACCGTGGGCACTACCAGACCGACCAGACTTGCTGTCTCAAGGGCCGTTTTTCCATCGGAATTCTGCGGCCCTGAACCTGACTGTGTGGCCATTGAGTCCTGGATCCTAGCGTCTTCAGGATTATCTCAAGAGGTCATTGCCACCATGAGACAGGCTAGAAAACCAACCTCCGCCAAGATTTACCACAGGACGTGGAAGATATTCTTATCTTGGTGCTCTGCTCAGGGAGTTTCTCCCTGGCCATTTGCATTGCCTACTTTTCTTTCCTTCCTGCAATCCGGTTTGGAAAAAGGTTTGTCGCTCGGCTCCCTTAAAGGACAAGTCTCAGCGCTATCTGTATTTTTTCAGAAGCGCCTAGCACGACTTCCTCAGGTACGCACGTTCCTGCAAGGGGTTTGTCATATCGTCCCTCCTTACAAGCGGCCGTTAGAGCCCTGGGATCTGAACAGGGTTCTAATTGCTCTCCAGAAGCCGCCTTTCGAGCCTATGAGGGATGTTTCCCTTTCTCGCCTTTCACAGAAAGTGGCCTTTCTAGTAGCGGTCACGTCTCTTCGGAGAGTGTCCGAGCTAGCAGCGCTGTCATGCAAATCTCCCTTCCTGGTGTTTCACCAGGACAAGGTGGTTCTGCGCCCGATTCCGGAGTTTCTCCCTAAGGTGGTATCCCCCTTTCATCTCAATCAGGATATCTCCTTACCTTCTTTGTGTCCTCATCCAGTTCATCAATGTGAAAAGGATTTGCATTTGTTGGATCTGGTGAGAGCACTCAGAATCTACATTTCCCGCACGGCGCCCCTGCGCCGCTCGGATGCACTCTTTGTCCTTGTCGCTGGTCAGCGTAAAGGGTCGCAAGCTTCCAAATCCACCCTGGCTCGGTGGATCAAGGAACCAATTCTTGAAGCCTACCGTTCTGCTGGGCTTCCGGTTCCCTCAGGGCTGAAGGCCCATTCTACCAGAGCCGTGGGTGCGTCCTGGGCATTACGGCACCAGGCTACGGCTCAGCAGGTGTGCCAGGCGGCTACCTGGTCGAGTCTGCACACTTTCACCAAGCATTATCAGGTGCATACCTACGCTTCGGCGGACGCCAGCCTAGGTAGACAAGTCCTTCAGGCGGCGGTTGCCCACCTGTAGGAAAGGGCTGTTTTACGGCCCTATCACGAGGTGTTATTTTACCCACCCAGGGACTGCTTTTGGACGTCCCAATTGTCTGGGTCTCCCAATTAGGAGCGACAAAGAAGAAGGGAATTTTGTTTACTTACCGTAAATTCCTTTTCTTCTAGCTCCAATTGGGAGACCCAGCACCCGCCCTGTTTTCTTAGGGATTTTTGTTTTTTCGGGTACACATGTTGTTCATGTTGAATGGTTTCAGTTCTCCGATGTTTCTTCGGATTGAATTTGTTTTTAAACCAGTTATTGGCTTTCCTCCTTCTTGCTTTTGCACTAAAACTGAGGAGCCCGTGATCCCACGGGGGGTGTATAGGCAGAAGGGGAGGGGCTTTACACTTTTAAGTGTAATACTTTGTGTGGCCTCCGGAGGCAGTAGCTATACACCCAATTGTCTGGGTCTCCCAATTGGAGCTAGAAGAAAAGGAATTTACGGTAAGTAAACAAAATTCCCTTCTTTCCCCATAGACTTCTATTAGCGACGGATTGTGACTGATGATGCTGCGTTGCATCCGCTGCGTCGCGGTCAGTCGTATTTTGACTGACCGCTGGGCGGGAGCAACGCAGCATTTAATGTTTGAGTAGCACAATCCGTAGGATTTCGCTGCGCATGCGCTCTCTGGCTCCCTGCACCCGTAACCAGGATCCACATCGGGTTACCAAGCAATGCGCTTTGGTTAGTTACCCAATATTTACACTGGTTACGTGTGCAGGGAGCCAGCGCTGAGCGGTGTATGCTGGTAACCAAGATAAATATCGGGTAACCAAGCAAAAAGTGCTTTGTTTTTACCTGATATTTACCCTGGCTGTGCACGGAGCCAGACACTTCACCGCTCGGCTCCGCCCCCTCCCGCACTCGGCATGTATACACACACACACACCTGTCCTGCAGTCCCCGCGGCACTGACGTCCTCAGTGCCACGGCCCCGCTAGGCTCCACCCACCCCGAACTCCGCCCCCCCACACACAACGGAGTCCGACAAAGAATTCTGTTCTTTTGTCATCCGTTGTACAGCGCATCAGTCACATGCGTCAAGCGACGCATAAGACTGATGCAAAACAACGGAAATGTGAACTTAGCCTAGGTTCACATTTCCGTTAAAATGTATCAGTCACAATCCGCGGCTATGGTAAACAACGCAATCCGTTTAGCGGATTCCGTTGTGTCCCATAGACTTGTATTAGTGGCGGAGTGCGACTGATGACCTTGCGTTGCATCCGCTGTGCTGCGGTCAGTCGTTTTTGGACTGACCGTTGGGCAGGAGCAACGCAGAATGTAACGTTTTTCTGGCTGTCAAAATTAACGCGCTGCGCAGGAATCCGTCGCCATCCGTCAAGCTTGTAATGGATGTCTATGGTGCTGGATTCCATCGTAATCTGTCTTACAACGGAATCCAGTGCTGGATTCCGTCATGCCCTACTGAGCATGCCCAGCATGTTTGGCACACCCACTGGGCTGTCCCAAACACAAACTGATCATGACTGATCCGTCAAAAAACGGACGCATAGCGGATGTAATGGACGCAACGGATGAGTTTTTTCACAGGATTCCTGTGAAAGGAATCCTGTGAAAAACACATCCGTTGCATCAGTTGACATCTAAAAAACAACTGATCATTGCTGACGTACCTGACGGAAATGTGAACCTAGCCTTAGTCGTGCCGGACGGCTGCTCGCTCTAACCTCCTGCATTATGGCTGATCTGTGTGTTCAGTTATCATAGACTATAAGGGGGTCTGAGACTTGGCTCATATATTAGTACAATTTTCCTAGGAAGGAAAGACGTGTTTTTATCATTTGTATATTCCTGTAAAATCATTTCTTTCTATAAAACAATTGTTGCCATAAAAATGACTGAAATGCTTTAATAATGGCTGCCGGATAGAGAACCAGTAAAGCATAACCTGACGCTCGTGTTGGTAGCCACCTCTCTGGATACATACAAATCTCTCCGGCTGCTTCCCGGCACTCATCGCTTTAGTATTCCTGTGCAGCCACTGCTGATAAATGAATGCAGACTGCAGTCCTGTTCTTGCCGAGGGTGAGACGGTCCACTTACCGGAGAGTTATAGACTGGAGACCGCACCTGCTCCTATAGGCTGCGCTAAAAAATGTAATGGCTTCAATCACAGATTGCTATGAAGCAATTACTTCCCGTGCTCATGAGATCCTTAGCTCCTTCATTAGGCGCCGCTCTCATTAAGAGCCATCTTACACTAGTTACAGAAGACTTCCCGTTCTCCAAGTCTTGTACGTTTTATAGGCAATTGACGAAAAATATTTTTATTACCTGCAAATGTTACCGGAGACTTTCTCGGGTATGATAAGATCGTCGCTCGCCGCCGCTCATAGTTTTGATATATAGACAGGGAGCTGCAGTCATTTGCCCTTTTGTGCTTTATTCCGAAGCTTCTACACTTCTGCTTTTATGGATTTCTCCCCCCTTTTTTTACGTTCCACATCCACTTGAGGGTGTTTACGGCCAATTAAATTGGTAATAGCACTTATAAAGCATTGTTATAAGCTTAGCAAATGTTCACTTCTCTTCCCTCTTATTCCTTTCAGGCGTCTAACTAAAGAAAATGTGAAGCCATCAGGACGGCAAATAGGAAAACTAAGCCATAGTAACCCCACCATATTGTTTGACTATGTATGTTTATTTCTTACATAATAAACTACCTGTGTGTGTGTGTGTGTGTGTGTGTCTGCGTGGGCCGTGTGACTGTCAGCAGCCAGAATGGCCTAATATGTTAGTGTTTTTACTGATGCCACATCCTGGTTATTATAGATCTCTGCTGACATCCCCTTTAAGTTTCCTTATATTTTCCATTTATCCTTCTGTGTTGCTTGGATGGGACTTAAAGGGGTTGTCCACTCCTAGGACAACCCCTTCTGAGTCCACTTGTTTCCCTCAGTTGGAATAAAAGACCCTGTACTCCCCTCCCATTCTGGCGCCCGTTCCAGCGTTGCCGGTAATTATGGGGCAGGGTTCACGTGATATTGTGACGTCAAGCGATCCTTGTGTCCAATCACCACTGGCTTCTGTCTCCCCGCCTTCTGACCAAGTGAGTTAACAGGAAGTGACACTGCGACTTACTTCCTGTTGATTGCTCATTTTGGTCTGAAGGTGTGGTGAGAGACGTCAACAGTGATTGGAGACAGTCATCCCGTGACGTCACATGAGCCCCAAACTGCGATTACCGTTAACGCTGGAACGGCGCCAGAACAGGAGGGGAGTACAGGGTCCTTTATTTTAACTGGGGGAAACAGAAGGGAATGTGCTAGTAGTGGACAACCCCTTTAACAGGAACCTGTGGGCTCTTCTTTCCTGTGTGTCTTAGTAAATATTTGCATTCCCCATAGTATAACACTGCCGGAGCCCTGCTGGTCCTCTGTTGTACCTACCAGAAACGTATGAATAAATGGACATTTGGGTGTTACCAGTTAGAGGTGTGTCCGTATAAAACTCAGTGTCCAACTATAGGGGCACACCCGTTTGACATGGGAAACGGTAACACCCACTTATCAATTTATTCAGAGATTTTTTGCAACAACAACAGACAATTCCCTAAAATACAATTAGGGAATTGAGGTATTTAATGTACATACCTGGAGAGCTGTCAGGTCCCCTGTAAGGGTATGTCCACTGGGATTGTAACTCCTCATGGATTCCACTGTGTGCCACTTAGACTACTTTCACACATCCGGTTTGAGCAGTGCGGCTCAATCCGGCTGTGAAACCTATGCAACGGATGCGGCGAAAACACCGCATCCTTTGCATAAGTTTTTACATGCGTCCGGTTGCGGCACGCTACTGAGCATGCGCAGTGGAAGAAACCGCATGCGGCGGCCGGATGCGTTTTTTTCCGCATCGCGCCGCATCCGGCGTCCATAGGCATGCATTGAAAATGCGCAGCAGCGGCCGGATGCGGCGCAATGCGGGTTTTTTTTTGCCGGAGCAAAAAACGTTGCAGGCAATGTTCCATCCGGCCGCGGCATCGGCTAAATCTGCCGCATGCGGCAAAAACCGGACCGAACGCAAGCCCATGCGGCACAATACGGCACTAATGTAAGTCTATGCAAAAAAACCGCAACCGGCGGCAAAAAAAACGGTTGCGGTTTTTCTGCAGAACGCCGTATTGTGCCGCAGAGCAAAAACCGGATGTGTGAAAGTAGCCTTAAAGGGTTAAAATCCTCAGCCTATGTTGACACGCTGCTGATATAAGAAAACGTACAACAGGTGAAATCTCATCAAATTTGCTAGCATTAGATCACGTTGACATAATTTTTTTTTGCCTGTTGTCCACCCCATGTGGAGTAATCTAGTAAAACTGATCATTAGTGTTGAGCGAGTATCTAACTATTCGTACTCGCGAGACTCATATCGAGTACTGTCTAATACTCGCATATTCATTCAGAATAGCGTGTGCAATGCAAGTCAGAGGGGAAAACTGGCAATGTAACGAGTAACCTGAATGCCGTACTATTCGTGCGAGTAGCGAATACTGCGGGATTCTGGTTACTCGTTCCTTTGCGAGTTTTCACCATTGACTTGCATTGCACACGCTATTCGGAATGAGTAGCGCGAGTACGAATTGTTAAATACTCGCTCAACTCTACTGCTCATCTGACCAAACTGATCTATGTATTTTATTAAGTAATATTAAAGTGGCACTGCCACCAGATTTCACACTGAACGTCATTAAAGGGAACCTGTCAGCAGAAATTTCGTAATAAACCTAAAAGATTCCCCTCTGCAGCTCCTGGGCTGCATTCTGGAAAGGTTCCTGTTGCTATTCTGCCCCCTTTGAGAACTAAATAAATAGTTTATAAAGTCTTACTTTTTGTATGCAAATATTTTTTTCTGGACACGGGGCGGGCTCTCTTGCGTCCGTTAGTCGCCCTCCTGCCGCTTTACACGGTCCCCCATTGCTCATTTCCATACTGAGGACCCCGCCTAATGCTCCCGAGGTCTCGCGCATGCGCCGTGTCACTCTCGCGGTACTGTGCACAGTGTGACCGCTGGTGATGTGATTGCGCAGGTGTGAGATTATGCGCGGCGCTGTGATTGTCATCAGCAAATATCCGCCCATAATCTCGTGCCCGCGTTTTCCCCTCTGCCTCCACCGTTCTGAGCAAGCGCTGGCCAGATGAACCCTGTTGATCGGTGGTGTGCTCCGCTCCTCCCATCTATTTCCTGCTTCAGGGAAACATGGGTAAGAGGTGACGTGGGTTCATCTGGCCAGCACTTGCTCAGAACGGTGGAGGCAGAGGGGAAAGCGCGGGCACGAGATTATGGGCGGATACTTGCTGATGACAATCACAGCGCCGCCCATAATATCACGCCTGCGCAATCATGTCACCAGCGGTCACACTGTGCACAGTGCACAGTACCGCGAGAGTGGCACGGCGCATGCGCGAGACCCCGGGAGCACTGGGCGGCGTCTTCAGTATGGAAATGAGCGATGGGGAACGGCGTAAAGCGGCAGAAGGGCGACTAACGGACGCCAGAGAGCCCGCCCCCGTGTACATAAAAAATATTTGCATACAAAAAGTAAGACTTTATAAACTATTTAGTTCTCAAAGGGGGCAGAATAGAAACAGGAACCTTTCTAGAATGCAGCCCAGGAGCTGCAGAGGGGAATCTTTTAGGTTTATTACAAAATTTCTGCTGACAGGTTCCCTTTAATGACCTAAAACAGATAGATATAGAGATAGATATAGATATATATATAGATAGATAGATAGATAGATATAGAGAGAGAGATAGATAGATAGATAGATATAGAGAGAGAGATATAGATAGAGAGAGAGAGAGATATAGAGAGAGATATAGAGAGAGATATAGAGAGAGATATAGAGAGAGATATAGAGAGAGATATAGAGAGAGATATAGAGAGAGATATAGAGAGAGATATAGAGAGAGATATAGAGAGAGATATAGAGAGAGAGAGAGAGATATAGATAGAGATATAGATAGAGAGAGAGATATAGAGAGATATAGAGAGATATAGATAGATATAGATAGATATAGATATAGATATAGATATAGATATAGATATAGATATAGATATAGATATAGATAGATATAGATTATATATATTTCTTCAGCGCTCTATTGGGAGACCCAGACGATTGGGGTATAGCTACTGCCCTCTGGAGGCCACACAAAGCACTACACTAAAAAGTGCAAGGCCCCTCCCCCTCTGGCTATACCCCCCCGTGGTATCACGGGTTCTCCAGTTTTAGCTTTGTGTGCGAAGGAGGTCAGACATCCACGCATAGCTCCACAGATTTTAGTCAGCAGTAGCTGCTGACTATTTCGGATGGAAGAAAAGAGGACACATATAGTGTCCCCAGCATGCTCCCTTCTCACCCCTGGATGGTGTTGTAAGGTTGAGGTACCTATTGCTGGTACGGCGGCTGGAGCCCACATGCTGCTTTCCTTCCACATCCCCCTGAGGGGCTCTGAGGAAGTGGGATCCTGCCGGCCTCAAAGCTCTGACGCCGGGCTCCATCCACAGACCCATTTGAACCTGCTGGATGTGGAGCTGGAGTACCGTTCAGGGACATGGCCCTGCACCATTACAGGTACTCTGTGTCCCCGTACACACAGGCACAGCACACTCCAGACTTGCTGGGTGTGCTAGTGCGCCGGGGACAGTAAAGGGTTACAGTCACTGCAGCTTTGCTGAGTGACTTTGTGTTTTGGGAACTACCGCGCCGGACGCTCCGGGAGCGGCGGCGCGGCTGGGACTTGTAGTTCGCCGGGGACTGGGCGCCGACCGCGCTTTTACGGCGGCGGCGCTTATAACTCCAGTCCCCGGCTTCTGCGGCCTAGTGCCGCTTCGTTCCCGCCCCCTCCCTGTCACTCAGGGAAGGGGACAGGCGCTGAGCAATCAGCAGCGCCGAGGGCTGGAGCCTTTTTACATGCTCCAGCCCTCTCACTGCACACTGTCGGACGCCGGATTCCCGCTCTGCCTTGGGGGCACGCCCACGGCCCGCCCCTACTCACACGAGCTGGGGAAGAAGCCGGCAGCCATTACTGCAGAGCTCGGACTTTCGGCTCCAAGGCAGGACGGTGGCGATCATACACCCGCTTATAGGCGGGCGGTAAGAGGCACACATAGTGCTGACCACGATATAACTGCAGTGTATACATGTGTTGTTTTTAACTACATAGGTCGCTATATGCCCGCTTGGGGAGCGACACATCAGCAGCAGGAAAGCAGGTGTGCTAAAGCACAGGCTTTCTAGGCTGCTTGTTTTGCACGACTGAGGTGTTCATTTGTGTTTATGCTGATATGCTATACATTGCACTGTACAGTCGCTAGTCTTAGCTATATTCTTCTGGAATGGCTAGACTACAGCAGCAGAAAACCAAGGGTGCTGGGGCACAGGTTTTTTTCTATGCTGCTTGTATTGCATGGGCTGCAGTGTGCATTTGTACTTGTGCTTGTATGCTATACATTGCACTGTATGGTCACTCTTCTGGGCTGTATTCCCCTAGATGACCAGTCTACAGCAGCAGAAGAGCAGAGGTGCCAGGGCACAGGCTTCTATGCTGCTTGGATTGCATGTGCTGCAGTGTTCATTTGTACTTGTGCTTGTATGCTATACATTGCACTGTAGGGTCACTCTTCTGGGCTATATTCCCCTAGATGACTAGTATACAGCAGCAGAAGAGCAGAGGTGCCAGGGCACAGGCTTCTATGCTGCTTGTATTGCTTGTGCTGCAGTGGTCATTTGTACTTTATGCCTGTATGCTATACATTGCAATGTACGGTCACCAATCTTGGCTATATACTTCTAGATAGCTAGTCGGCAGCGGCAAAAAAGCAACACAGTTTTCAGTGCTGTTTTTACTACATGGGATGCTGTTCATGACACCGTCCCATTGTGTGCATGCTCCCCTGTAGCACGTCGTCTGCCGGGGTCTCTAGCACTTCGTCTGCCGGGGCTCTACTAGTTGTGGCCAAAGAAACCTCCTGTCAACCCTGTCCATGGACAGGGACGGAGTAGTCATAATATAGAGACTTGCACCCATGGGCAATCTACTTGACCAAAAGGCAGCTCTTCAGGGCTTTGATACTGACATCGCTCTCAATCCGGATACACCGGGTGGTAACGCCATACGGAATGATCCTATACCGTCCATCAATGGAAGGTTGGATCTTTCTCCCTCAGCTCCCCCAGTGGAGATAGGAGACGAACAGGAGAAGTTCCTTTTCAGTGTCTCACGCAGATATTGAGTATTTTTCTGGCCACGCTGACTTCAGAGAAGCAGTCCAGGAACACCACGCTTACCAGATAAGCGTCTTCTCCAAACGTTTTTAGGATACACGTTATCCCTTTTTTCCCCTGACGTGGTCAGCGCTGGACCCAGGGTCCAAAGGTGGATTCTCCAATCTCCAGGCTTGCATATAGAGCCATAGTTGCACTGGAGATGGGGCTTCACTTCAAGATGCCATTCACAGACAGATGGACTCTGGTTGAAATCTGTCTAGGAGGCTATCGGCGTGTCGGTTGCTCCGGCATCCACAGCCGTATTGGCAACCTAACCTTTTCTGCTGTTCTTGCGCAGCTGACCTTGAGCAGGGACATCTGTACCGCAGAGGCGTCCGTAACCCCGCAATGTCTGCACTGCGACTTACCCTGTTAATACTGTCCTAAAAGTACAGTCGAGGTTTCGGTCCTTCCCAAGCTCCGGCAGGTCCCAATTGTCCTCGTGCAAAAGGGCTACAAAACCTCAGACGGGCTCAGATTCCGGCCGGGCTCAATCTCGCCCAAGGAAGGCAGTCGGAGGAACCGCTACCAAGGCGGTCTCCTCAGGACTCTCAGCTCTCTCTCTCTCTCTCTCCGCATCCGCGGTTGATGGCAGACTCCCCCGCCTTTGGCGACATTTAGCTGCCACAGGTCACTGACCGGTGGGTGACGGACATTGTGCTCACGTGCACAGGACAGTGTTCTGTTCTCGTCCTCCGACTCCATTCTTCAGAACGGCCCCACCTCTCCACCGAGCAGATGCCCTGCTGCAGGCGGTGGACGCTCTAAGAGCAGAAGGAGTGGTGATCCCTGTCCCCCCTCGGGAACGAGGGCGAGGGTTTGTACTCCAATCTCTTTGTGGCTCCAAAAAAGGACGGTTCCTTCCGTCCTGTTCTGGTTCTGAAACTGCTCAACGAGCATGCGAACGCCAGGCGGTTCCGGATGGGATCCCTCCGATCCGTCATTGCCTCAATGTCTCGAGGAGACTTCCTTGCCTCAACAGACATCAAAGATGCCTATCTCCACGTGCCAATTGCTACGGAGCACCAACGTTTTCTACGTTTTGTGATAGGAGACGAACATCTTCTGTTCGTAGCTCTGCCATTCAGTCTGGCGACAGCCCCACGGGTGGGCACCAAGGTCATGGCAGCAGTGGTAGCAGTCTTGCACTCTCACGGACACCCGGTGATTCCGTACTTGGACGATCTACTCGTCAAAGTAACCTCCCTCGAGGCATGCCAACGCAGCCTGAATGTTACGCTGGAGACTCTCCAGACTTTCGAGTGGATCATCAATTTGGCAAGGTCAAATCTTTCTCCGACTCAATCACTAACGTATCTCGGCATGGAGTTTCATACTCTATCAGCCATAGTGAAGCTTCCGCTGAACCAGCAGCGTTCACTGCGGACAGAGGTGCAGTCTCTCCTTCAAGGCCAGTCGCACCCCTTAAGGCGCCTCATGCACTTCCTAAGGAAGATGGTGGCAGCCATCGAGGCAGTTCTCTTTGCGCAGTTTCATCTGCGCCAACGGCAATGGGACATTCTCCGCCAATGGGATGGGCAGTCAACCTCCCTGGACGGGAAGTCTCCCTTTCCCTGACGGCCGAGGACTCTCTGCAATAGTGGCTTATTCCCACCTCATTGCCATAGCCCCCATCCTGGGCAGTGGTCACGACAGATACGAGTCTGTCAGGGTGGGGAGCAGTTTGTCTCCGCCACATGGCTCAGGGGACGTGGACTCAGCAGGAGTCTACCCTTCAGTTCGATGTGCTGGAAATCGGGGCAGGGTATCTTACCCTATTAGCTTTCCAAAAGTGGCTAGAAGGGAGCAGATCCGAATCCAGTCGGACATCTCCACAGCGGTGGCATACATCAACCACCAAGGAGGGACACGCAGTCAGCAGCCTTCCAGGAAGTCCGGCGAATCCTCATGTGGGTGGAGGACACAGCATCCACCATATCCGCAGTTCACATCCCGGGCGTAGAAAACTGGGAAGCAGACTTCCTCAGTCGCCAGGGCATGGACGCGGGGGAATGGTCCCTTCACCCGGACGTGTTTCAGGAAATCTGTTGCCGCTGGGGGGGGGCCGGACGTCGACCTAATGGCGTCTCGGCACACCAACAAGGTCCCGGCATTTATGGCACGATCGCGCGATCACAGAGCTCTGGCGGCAGACGCCTTAGTGCAAGATTGGTCGCAGTTCCGGCTCACATATGTGTTTCCACCTCTGGCACTCTTGCCCAGAGTACTGCGCAAAAATCAGATCCGATTGCAGCCGCGTCATACTCGTCGCACCAGACTGGCCGAGGAGATCGTGGTACCCGGATCTGTGGCATCTCACGGTCGGCCGACCGGGGTCACGGAATTCTGCGGCCCTGAACCTGACTGTGTGGCTTGTGTGTCCTGGATCCTAGCGTCTTCAGGATTATCCCAAGGGGTCGTTGCCACCATGAGACAGGCTAGGAAGCCCACGTCTGCTAAGATCTACCACAGAACGTGGAAGATTTTCTTAATCTGGTGCTCTACTCAGGGAGTGTCTCCCTGGCCATTTGCATTGCCTATCTTTCTTTCCTTCCTACAATAGGAGTTAGAAAAGGGCTTGTCGCTAGACTCCCTCAAAGGGCAAGTCTCAGCACTATCCGTGTTTTTTCAGAAGCGTCTAGCACGTCTTTCTAAGGTGCGCACGTTCCCGCAGGGGGTTTGTCATATCGTACTCCCGTACAAGCGGCCGTTGGATCCATGGGATCTGAACAGGGTTCTAGTTGCTCTCCAGAAGCCGCCTTTCGAGCCTCTGAAGGAAGTTTCCTTTTCTCGCCTGTCACAGAAGGTGGCGTTTCTCGTTGCGATCACATCGCTTCGGCGAGTGTCTGAGCTGGCAGCTCTGTCATCCAAGGCTCCCTTCCTGGTGTTTCACCAGGACAAGGTAGTGCTGCGCATCATTCCGGAGTTTCTCCCTAAGGTAGTATCCTCGTTTCATCTTAATCAGGATATCTCCTTACCGTCCTTTTGCACTCATCCGGTTCACCGGTATGAGAATGATTTACGTTTGCTAGATCTGGTGAGAGCACTCAGAATCTACATTTCACGCACGGCGCCCGTACGCCGTTCCGATGCCCTTGTCGCTGGTACGCGCAAGAGGTTGCAGGCTTCTAAAGCCACCCTGGCTCGATGGATCAAAGAACCAATTCTGGAAGCCTACCGTTTTGCAGGGCTTCCGGTTCTTTCAGGGCTGAAAGCCCATTCAACCAGAGCCGTGAGTGCGTCCTGGGCGCTACGACACCAGGCTTCGGCTCAACAGGTGTGCCAGGCAGCTACCTGGTCGAGTCTGCACACTTTCACCAAACATTATCAGGTGCATACCTATGCTTCGGCGGATGCCAGCTTAGGTAGAAGAGTCCTGCAGGCGGCAGTGACATCCCCGTAGGGGAGGGCTGTTTTGCAGCTCTAACATGAGGTATCTCTTTACCCACCCAGGGACAGCTTTTGGACGTCCCAATCGTCTGGGTCTCCCAATAGAGCGCTGAAGAAGAAGGGAATTTTGTTACTTACCGTAAATTCCTTTTCTTCTAGCTCTTATTGGGAGACCCAGCACCCGCCCTGTTGTCCTTCGGGATTTCTTGGTTGTTTGCGGGTACACATGTTGTTCATGTTGAACGGTTTTTCAGTTCTCCGACGTTATTCGGAGTTAATTTGTTTAAACCAGTTATTGGCTTCCTCCTTCTTGCTTTGGCACTAAAACTGGAGAACCCGTGATACCACGGGGGGGTATAGCCAGAGGGGGAGGGGCCTTGCACTTTTTAGTGTAGTGCTTTGTGTGGCCTCCGGAGGGCAGTAGCTATACCCCAATCGTCTGGGTCTCCCAATAAGAGCTAGAAGAAAAGGAATTTACGGTAAGTAACAAAATTCCCTTCATATCTATATATTATATATATATATATCTATATATTATATAGATATATATATTATAGATAGATATATATATTTTATTATTATTATTATTTTTCTGCTTTTCAACTTTTTTTTTTTCTTTTTTTCAGATACTTTCACAGATTCAGAAATATGACAATTTAATAACCCCTGTTGTAGATTCGCTGAAATACCTCACTTCTCTGAACTATGACGTCCTTGCATGTATCCTTTCTGCAAAGCCTTGAGGCATGCTGCCAATATTCCAGGAAACGCCGTCCATTGCTGAGGGGAAAGTGAAGAGTCCTCTGCAGTCATCATCGCAGAGACCCCTTTTAATTTGCTTTTTAGTTGTTGCAATGTTTATATTTAAATAAAATAAAAATAAAATGGCCCCTTTTTGTTCTGGGAATATCTGTAGGCAGAATTGACCTCTTATGATGATGGGTGGAGTGGTATGGTGGTGGTATCGGTGGGTGATGATTAGGCCTGCGGTAGACTCGGATATTAGTATGTATATACTGTATGTGTAGCACTATATACTGGCTTATCTTCTTTAATTGTACGACCAGATTGTATAATTGAAGCACTTGCGAATCCGGAGAAGGAGAAGATGAAGCATGACGACACCACAATCTCCAGTTGGTTGCAGAGTTAGTATACATTTTCCTTATTCTTGTTATTGATGGGATTTTCTTATGTTTCCACAGATTATGACTATTAGATTACCAGATATGGTCACCATCACAATATGGCAATCTGTAGAAATCCCTATGGCTTGGAAGGGATTTTCCCCTAAAATCTGCCACCCTCCAGACCCCACTGATGAGCTGTTATTGGCTCCGGGAGCTGCTGGAGTGAGCAATGTGAAGGAGCCAATCGGCACAGTCTCCAAGTTCTGCAGATCACCTCCTGTTCCTCTCTATATACTGATGCTCTACATTAATGCCTATGGATTTGGGATGGGAAGTCCTAAAAGATACTGGAGGTGTCCCAGTAATTTTGTCTATTAAAGGTTCTCTGTGCTATAGCTTTGTCCAGAGAAAGCCAAATTGTAATATTCGACGGCGACTAACCAGATGTATGGCTGTCCATGTAATCCAGAGACTGTGCGGGTTCTGCCAAGCCAGGAGCTCCTCTGATGGAGGATGGTAACCGCGTTAGGACAGGGTAGACCTCTCCTTCTTCTCTAACACATTGCTAGGATAGAGGGGAAAACAAATCCGCTCCTCTATATCTATTGTTACGCCATGGATCTTGGATGCACATCCGCCATTGTCTGGTGTCCTACGTTGCCTCTTGTCACAGTTCGGGCTCGGTATCTTCAGTAAATGACTTGTACATTTTTATATTCCAGGCTTGGCTAGCTTTTGTGGAGCAATTTTTAGGAAATATCCTGTTGAATTGGCCGGCCTTCTACAATATGTAGCAAATCAGCTGAAGGCTGGTAAAAGGTAAGGGACTTTCTATTAAAGAGTTTGTCCACTACTATAACATTGATAGCCTCTTCTTCGGATAGGGCATGAATTTCTTATTATTGGTGGTGCGACATCCCCGCCAACCAGCTGTTTTTGGTGTTGGCGATGGCCCGAACGGCACAATTATGGAGCTGTACTGCTCCGCCTACTGTATATTGGCCGCGGCTGGGTACTACCCATATTGATTTTAAATAGGGAGCGGACACTATATAATAGACGGTGCTGTGCAGCTACATAATTGTGCAGTTCTGCCCAAAACCGAGAACAGCTGATTGGCGGGGATCTCGCACTCCCACCGATCAAACATTGATGAGCTATCTAAGGATAGGCCATCAGCATTAACGTAGTGGACAATGCCTCCAAGTCAGTTCTATGTTGTTTAGGTGTGCTTGATGAGGGGTGGTTTAGTGTCATTTTATCAGGATGTAGGGGCTGCAGTGTGGACTATGGCCCCTCACTATATGTCATGTCACCGCTGCTTATCCATATGTGGGTCTGATACTGTAGTGTAGACTATTCATTAAATGCAGACCTTTCTTCAGCTGAGGGCCACATTCAGACTGAACCAACCACAAGGGCCACAACAAAACATTCCAAATATCACAACTAGTGCTAGGTGAATGGTAACTATTTGTGTTTTGGATTTTGCTTACCGAATACTGACTACTATTCCAGGAGTCGACACAACAGGAAAAGTGCTCGGGTTCCCCATTGACTTGCATTAGGTCTTGTGTGAGGAATACTGGAATAGTACTTTGGGATTCGTTACGAATAATCCGAACCCGAATATTTACTATTCGCCCATCACTAATCACAACACAAATGTCTAATTGGTGCTGGATCCATTTCCAGGACTCCCACTTGTCAGGAGGATAGATAAGGGTCTCTACTCGTCACAATCCAGACATGTAGAGGCCATTGATCCAGCTTTCTCCATTGTGGATTGTGAGACGCTGACACGATCATGTCCCTTCTTCCACAAAGTACATGAGCAGCAGTCGTGCATAGTATTACACTACTCCATCTACCCCCTACCAAGATGATGACGTGGGCACACGGTGCCCCTCCAAGGCCACGTTCACACATTTCAGAAATCTCATTCATTTTGCTTGGACAGTGAAATGTGGCATTTTTCTCTGCAAAAACGCAATGTGTGAGCATACCCCTAACATGGAAAATACAGCTCAGCAGGCATTACTGACTATATACTTGTGGGCTGCACATTCGGGCATCAGGGGCGGCATGTGCCCCCCGGGGCCCTGATTTACAGCATACAGAAGCCAGGTCAGCCTCTCGGGACACAGCGCTTCCTCCAAGGGCACAGTAATGCCAGCACGTTCTCCTGTTTGTTGTCCTCTAATACGAGTTGTTTAGGAGCGATGGGTATAAATGACTAAGCTTTATTTGACTGTGAGCCTAATGCAGCATTATTTTCACCCTCACATTTTCTTTTCAGCTTTGATTTACTAATTCTAAAAGAGGTGGTGCAAAAAATGGCTGGCATAGAAATCACCGAAGAGATCACAATGGAGCAGCTGGAAGCCATGACAGGCGGAGAGCAACTTAAAGCTGAGGTGAGAGAGATAATGTGCCGCCTGCTGGTGCTTGTTACAACCGCACATATAGACCCGGCCTCATGCGCTCTCCTACATTATACCGCTCTGCACGCCACAGACAGCGGTGTCATTGGCAGACTTCCGTGTGTTATAGCGCTTTGTCAGATTGCTCCTGGTGACCCAATAAATATTCTACTGTGTACACTATTATTCCATTAGGATAAATAAGACCGACTATTCTGTATTCCCTGAGGTAAAAAATATATTATGTAAGCACTATACATAATAGAAGTACAAATAAAACATCATGATCTTGTTTTTTGGGGTCCTGTTGTAATCCTTGTCCCCGTCCCAACATAGGACATAATACTGTCTCCATGGAGCAAGTTATGGCTTTTAAACTAAGGGATGAAAAAGCTCAAATTGGCTGTGATGGGAAAGGGTTAATCATTCCTGTCCTTTTACATAAATGGGACCCTGTCACCTACTCACCTGCGGGGCGGTCTGATGCGGTAAGGTCTGATGGGCGTCGCTGCTCTCGGGTCTGGTGCCTCATCTATTCTTGATATCGCCATCCTCCTTGTTTCATGTGGATGATGTGTCCTACGTCAGGCACACAGAGTCCTCCATTGCGCTCCTGCGCATGCGCACTTCTCTTTACCCTGCTGAGGGCACAGCAAAGTATTGTAATGCACAGGCATGGGAGGTCTTTGACCTTTTCCCGCTCCTGCGCATTACAATACATTGCACGCGTCAGGTACACGAAGCAAGGAGGAGGACTACGATTGCAAGGATAGAGAAAGCGCCGGACCTGAGAGCAGTGACACCCATCACACCCTACTGTACTGAACCACCCTGCAGGTGAGTAGGTGACTGCTTCCCTTTTAAAGGAGAATCTGTCAGGTTAAAAAAGTGTTATAACCTACAAGCAGGAGCCTGTGTGAGCGAGTAACCCCTTCCTACCCATCCTTTTCTTTTAATAGTGTGGACTTTGAAAGCAATAAAATACGTTTCTTTGTCGCTCCATTGGGAGACCCAGACAATTGGGTGTATAGCTTCTGCCTCCGGAGGCCACACAAAGTTATTACACTTTAAAAAGTGTAACCCCTCCCCTCTGCTATACACCCTCCCGTGCATCACGGGCCCATCAGTTTTATGCTTTGTGTTGAAGGAGGCACACATTCACTCAAGCTCCACATTTTAGTCAGCAGCAGCTGCTGACTTTATCGGATGGAAGAAAAGAGGGCCCCTCACAGGGCCCCCCGGCATGCTCCCTTCTCACCCCACTTTGGTCGGCGGTGCTGTTAAGGTTGAGGTACCCATTGCGGGTACAAAGGCTGGAGCCACATGCCGTTTTCCTTCCCCATCCCTTAGGGGCTCTGGGAGAAGTGGGATCCTAGCCGGTCACCAGGCACTGGGACCGGGCTCCCTCCGCAGCCCCTGTGGGAACCTGACGGACAGGAGACTGGATGTCATCAGGGACAGGCCCTGCTTCTCTGAGGTACTCTGTGTCCCCTTGGGGACGGCGCATAGAGCGCCTGTGGATCGGACACTGCAGCAGCTGCGCTGTGTTTGGGGCCGCCGGGACTACCGCGCTGACCGTGCCTGTTTGCCGGCCGCGCTTATAACTCGAGTCCCCGGCTTTTGCGGCCTAGTACCGCATATTCCCGCCCCCGGGCCTGCCAGTCAGGGGCAAGGGCGGGACGCTAGACTGAACGTCAGCGGTGAGGGCTGGAGCATACTTAGTATCCTCCTCCCCCCTCACTGAGCACCGTGGGGCACCAGATTCCCGCACTTTCTAAGGCACGCCCACGGCTCCCTCCTCCTCACAGAACGCTGGCAGCCATTATATCATCGCTGCTGCCGGAGGAAAACTTCAGATAGAGCTCATAACTCTGGGAGGCCCAGGCAGGGAATCTGGTGGACACACAACCGCTGGCGCGGTCGGTAAGCCGCACCTGTTACAGGTGCTGGCCCCCCTGGGTGCCGCAGTGTATATATATATATATATATATATATATATATATATATATATATATATATATATATATCCATATTGGGTATACATTTGCTCTGCTCGGCTGCAGTATTTGCTTAGCTATATACCCTCACTGTTTGCTAAGAGGAGATAACAGCATGTCGTCTGCAAAAAGCAAGGGTGCCAAGGCACAGGCTTATTTTGCAACTTGTACCTCTTGTGCAGCTATGTTAACTGCAGGATCCACCTACCCTCATTGTGTGCAATGCTCGGCCTCTGTGACACTCACTCAGCCGGAGCCTCAGGCACTGGTGGGACCCTCGGCTCAGGTAGAACCACCGGCTGTTACTGTCCAGGTGGCAGGGACAGAGTTTGCAGTGTTGGCTGAGAAACTCTCTGAGTCCCTTTCACAATCCATGGCTCAGTCTATGGACAAATGGTCTGCTAAGATACTTGAAGCTTTGCAGTCCAGACCGGTAACACAGGCCCCGGGCACTGTTGAATCATTGACCCCAGGCCCCCCTCGGTTAGAGCAGCAAACTGCTCCTGAGGTGACACATAGGTCCCACGGGGAGGACTCCGACTCGGACGGTAGTCACAGACCGTCTAAGCGGGCTCGCTGGGGACCTTCATCCACTTCATCACGCTGCTCAGGGTCTCAGCATGAGGACTCTCTGGAGGATGAGGCGGACGTTGCAGCTCAGGGCTCTGATCCGGACGGTGCTCTCAATCTTGATACACCTGAAGGAGACGCCATTGTAAATGACCTTATAGCGTCCATTAACCAGGTGCTAGAACTTCCTCCTCCAACTCCACCTGTTGAGGAGTCAGCTTCACAACAGGAGAAGCACCAGTTTAGGTTTCCCAAACGTACAAGGAGTGCTTTTTTCGATCACTCTAACTTCAGGGATGCTGTCCGGAAGCACAGAGCATATCCGGACAAGCGCTTTACTAAGCGCCTTAATGACACACGTTACCCCTTCCCACCTGATGTAGTTAAGGGTTGGGCTCAGTGTCCCAAGGTGGATCCTCCAGTCTCTAGGCTGGCGGCTAGATCCGTGGTATCAGTGGCAGATGGCTCATCGCTCAAAGATGCCACTGACAGGCAAATAGAGCTCCTGATGAAATCCATCTATGAAGCCATAGGTGCGTCTTTTGCTCCAGCATTTGCAGCCGTGTGGGCACTCCAAGCTATCTCAGCTTGTCTCTCTGAGATTAAGGCGGTCACACGCACCGCTACTCCGCAGGTCGTGTCTTTGACTTCTCAGGCGTCGGCTTTTTCGTCCTACGCCATGAACGCGGTCCTCGACTCGGTGAGCCGTACAGCGGTAGCATCCGCCAATTCGGTGGCAGTCCGCAGGGCCATGTGGCTACGCGAATGGAAGGCAGACTCTGCTTCCAAGAAGTTCTTAACCGGTTTGCCATTTTCCGGCGACCGCTTGTTTGGCGAGCAATTGGATGAAATTATCAAGCAATCCAAGGGAAAGGACTCGTCCTTACCCCAGTCTAAACCGAACAGACCTCAGCAGCGAAAGATTCAACAGAGGTTTCAGTCCTTTCGGCCCTCAGCCAGGTCCCGTTCCTCCACGTCCAACAGGTCACAGAAGGGCCAGAGCAACTCTTCTGCATGGCGGTCTAAGTCACGTCCTAAAAAGACCGCCGGAGGAGCCGCCCCCAAGGCGGCCTCCTCATGACTTTCGGTCTCCACAAACCGCATCCTCGGTCGGTGGCAGGCTCTTCCGCTTTTGCGACGCCTGGTGGCCACATGTCCAAGACCGATGGGTGAGAGACATTCTGTCTCACGGTTACAGGATAGAGCTCAGTTCTCGTCCTCCGACTCGTTTCTTCAGAACATCTCCGCCCCCCGAGCGAGCCGATGCACTTTTTCAGGCGGTAAACACTCTGAAGGCAGAAGGAGTGGTGATTCCCGTTCCACCTCAGGAACATGGTCACGGCTTCTACTCCAACTTGTTCGTGGTGCCAAAAAAGGACGGATCATTCCGTCCCGTTCTAGACCTCAAGCTGCTCAACAAGCATGTGAGCACCAGAAGGTTTCGGATGGAATCTCTCCGCTAAGTCATCGCCTCGATGTCACAAGGAGACTTCCTAGCATCAGTCGACATCAAAGATGCTTATCTCCATGTGCCAATCGCTCCCGAGCATCACCGCTTCCTGCGTTTCGCCATCGGGGACGAACACCTTCAGTTCGTGGCACTGCCTTTCGGCCTGGCGACAGCCCCACGGTCTTCACCAAGGTCATGGCAGCAGTGGTGGCGGTCCTACACTCTCAGGGCCACTCGGTGATCCCTTACTTAGACGATCTTCTAGTCAAGGCACCCTCCAGGGTGGCATGCCAACACAGCCTGACCGTCACTCTGGAGACTCTCCAGAGGTTCGGGTGGATCATCAATTTCCCAAAGTCAAATTTGACACCGACCCAATCGCTGACTTACCTCGGGATGGAGTTTCATACCCTTTCAGCGATAGTGAAGCTCCCGCTGGACAAACAGCGTTCACTACAGACAGGGGTACAATCTCTTCTTCGGGGTCAGTCACACCCCTTGAGGCGCCTCATGCACTTCCTAGGGAAGATGGTGGCAGCAATGGAGGCAGTTCCTTTTGCGCAGTTTCATCTGCGTCCACTTCAATGGGATATCCTCCGCAAATGGGACAAGAAGCCGACGTCCCTAGACAGGAACGTTTCGCTGTCACGGACAGCCAAGACCTCTCTTCAGTGGTGGCTTCTTCCCACTTCCTTGTCAAAAGGAAAATCCTTCTTGCCCCCATCCTGGGCTGTGGTCACGACGGACGCGAGTCTGTCAGGGTGGGGAGCGGTCTTCCTCCACCACAGGGCTCAGGGAACCTGGACTCCGACAGAGTCCTCCCTTCAGATCAACGTTCTGGAGATAAGGGCAGTGTATCTGGCCCTAAAGGCGTTCCAGCGGTGGCTGGAGGGACGGCAGATCCGAATACAGTCGGACAACGCCACGGCGGTTGCGTACATCAACCACCAGGGCGGCACTCGCAGTCTTCAAGCCTTCCGAGAAGTTCAGCGGATTCTGCTGTGGGCGAAAGCCACAGCCTCCACCATCTCCGCAGTTCACATCCCGGGCGTAGAAAACTGGGAAGCAGATTTTCTCAGTCGCCAGGGCATGGATGCAGGGGAATGGTCTCTTCACCCGGACGTGTTTCGGGAGATCTGTTGCCGCTGGGGAACGCCGGACGTCGATCTAATGGCGTCTCGGCACAACAACAAAGTCCCGGCATTCATGGCTCGGTCCAAGGATCACAGAGCTCTGGCGGCAGACGCGTTAGTTCAGGACTGGTCGCAGTTTCGACTGCCTTATGTATTTCCTCCTCTGGCACTGCTGCCCAGAGTATTACGCAAGATCAGGTCCGACTGCAGTCGCGCCATCCTCGTCGCTCCAGACTGGCCGAGGAGATCGTGGTACCCGTATCTGTGGCACCTCACGGTGGGTCAACCGTGGGCACTCCCAGACCGACCAGACTTGCTGTCTCAAGGGCCATTTTTCCATCTGAATTCCGCGGCCCTCAACCTGACTGTGTGGCCATTGAGTCCAGGCTCCTAGCGTCATCAGGGTTATCTCAAGATGTCATTGCCACCATGAGACAAGCCAGGAAACCAACGTCCGCCAAGATCTACCACAGGACTTGGAGGATCTTCTTATCCTGGTGCTCTGATCAGGGTTTCACTCCCTGGCCGTTTGCCTTGCCCACTTTTCTTTCTTTCCTTCAATCCGGAATGGACAAGGGCTTGTCTCTCGGCTCTCTCAAGGGACAAGTATCGGCGCTTTCCGTGTTTTTTCAAAAGCGTCTAGCCAGGCTTCCGCAGGTCCGTACGTTCCTGCAGGGAGTTTGCCACATAGTCCCACCTTACAAGCGTCCGCTAGAACCCTGGGATCTTAACAGAGTTCTGACGGCTCTCCAGAAGCCACCTTTCGAGCCGATGCGGGATGTCCCTCTATCTCGCCTTTCGCAGAAGGTGGCCTTCCTAGTGGCAGTCACATCACTTCGGAGAGTGTCTGAGCTAGCAGCGCTGTCATGCAAAGCCCCCTTCCTGGTGTTTCACCAGGATAAGGTGGTTCTGCGTCCGGTCCCGGAATTTCTCCCTAAGGTGGTATCCCCGTTTCATCTCAATCAGGATATCGCCTTACCTTCTTTTTGCCCTCATCCAGTTCACCAATGTGAAAAGGATTTGCACTTGTTAGATCTTGTGAGAGCACTCAGGCTCTACATTTCACGCACGGCGCCCTTGCGCCGTTCTGATGCGCTCTTTGTCCTTGTCGCTGGACAGCGTAAGGGGTCGCAAACTTCCAAGTCAACCTTGGCTAGGTGGATCAAGGAACCGATTCTTGAAGCCTACCGTTCGTCTGGGCTTCCGATTCCTTCAGGGCTGAAAGCCCATTCTACCAGAGCTGTAGGTGCGTCCTGGGCATTGCGGCACCAGGCTACGGCTCAGCAGGTGTGTCAGGCGGCTACCTGGTCGAGTCTGCACACTTTCACAAAACACTATCAGGTGCATGCCTATGCTTCGGCAGACGCCAGCCTAGGTAGGCGAGTCCTTCAGGCGGCAGTGGCCCACCTGTAAGAAGGGACCGTTGTTTAGGCTCTTTTTTATCGAGGTATTCTTTTACCCACCCAGGGATTGCTTTTGGACATCCCAATTGTCTGGGTCTCCCAATGGAGCGACAAAGAAGAAGGGAATTTTGTTTACTTACCGTAAATTCCTTTTCTTCTAGCTCCTATTGGGAGACCCAGCTCCCGCCCCTGTTCCCTTCGGGCTGTTGTTCTTTTGTGTACACATATTGTTCATGTTCAATTGTTCTTTTGGTTCATGGTTTCAGTTCTCCGAACATCCTTCGGATTGAATTTACCTTAGACCAATTTATAAGTTTCCTCCTTCCTGCTTTGGCACCAAAACTGATGGGCCGGTGATGCACGGGAGGGTGTATAGCAGAGGGGAGGGGTTACACTTTTTAAAGTGTAATAACTTTGTGTGGCCTCCGGAGGCAGAAGCTATACACCCAATTGTCTGGGTCTCCCAATAGGAGCTAGAAGAAAAGGAATTTACGGTAAGTAAACAAAATTCCCTTCTTTATTACTTACATACCCCCTATGTAAATAGCATAGATCTCTAGCCCCATGGGCGTCGCATTGCCCTGTGAGTGTTTGCATGTTTTCCGTGGTATCACGCCCCTGTGGGTGTGATATCTTGGCATTTACATGAGCGACGTCACGTCTGCTTCTTCAGACTCTCGCGTGCGCACTTGCCATTCTCGCTGCTTCCTCATCCTGGTGTTTGCTGGTCGGCTTCTGACGCGCACTGCGCATGCTCAGAAGACTCCTGCGGTTCCTGTCATGCGCAGTGCGTGTCTGAAGCTGACATGTAAACACCAGAATGAGAAGGTGACGAGAATGGTAAGTGCTCACGCGAGATTCTGAAGAAGCAGACGTGACGTCGCTCATGTAAATCCATGGTATCACGTGATCTCATGGAAAGCATGAAAACGCCCACAGGGCGATGCGACGCCCATGGGGCTAGAGACCTATGCGATTTACATAGGGAGTATGTTAGTAATAAAACATAGATTTTATTACTGTCATATTACACACTATTACAAGAAAGAGATGGGTAGGAAAGGGTTACTAGCTCGCACAGGCTCCTGCCTGTAGGTTATAACGCTCTTTTGACCGGACAGGTTCTCTTTAAGCTAAAACTGCTTCCAATGCAGAGAAGAGTATATGTCCAGGATGCGTCTTGATTCACATGCTCTATAACTGCTTTTCCACTCTTTTTCTGTGGGTGATTTCTTTTTATCGTCATTCTGCCATCACTATAGGTGCTGGGTCTTTCAGTTGCTAATATCCAATAACTTGACCTGATCAGAGAGTGCATCTGTTATGTCTATATGCAATTTGCAAAGCAGAGGGACCACACGTCCCCTACTTCTTATAATGGTGTTTTAGCTTCTCTGCTGATAGATGGATTACACCTAGTAACAGGCGGAGGACAGCGAGATAGACAAGACTTTGACGTTATTTGTTTAGGAGGTTAGACCCCTAAAGTCTATAGAGTGCCTATTTAGCCCACTGTGGGCCAAGTTGTCTGCAAAACCCGTAAACCTTTCAATGGTGGCAGAAAACCATGGCCAGCCACCTTGATCATTCCCGTAAGATCTGCTGATCCCATGGCTATTTCTCAGGAAATGAATTATTTTCTTTGTTAGATTTCTTGCAGACTGAAATGGATGTGTATTTTCTGATTTTATTATTCATTTATCTTCATTTATCTGGAATGGTTTGGAAACGTCTTCCTTGTTAAGCATTGCAATACTCGTGATGTACGGATACTGGAGTAATGGCCGTCCCTATGTGCAGCGTGGCTCGGTGCAGCTTCTTATAGGGCTCAGGAGCGTGTCTTCTGATGTGCGTCTCATGCCCCGAGTAGCGGGCTGATTGTTGTTATCTAGTGCTGAGAGCCGTGCTGAGCCTTCACAGCGGTATATCTGACGCCGGCAGTGCCAGCTGACACAGCAGGACGGAGCCATGCATCTGTCTGATTGCACAGATCACAGCCATACTGTTTACTTCACTTTATTGATTGGGAGGCTTTGACGAATAACATGGCAGCCGTCCGATAAGCTGTGAGGTCGGGAAATGGCATGGAGCGTGCATTGTAACCCTTTTAAAGGAGCTTGAATTCTACTTTAAAAATGCCACAAGGGAAATATTGCTTCTATGATCCTGCTCTGTCTTCTGTACAAGCCATTAAAGGGGTTTTTGGTTGTAATGTTCCTGACATGGCCAGCAAAGGGTTACATATACTCCCCTGCTTTAGTGCTTCCTCTCTGCCACTGCTCTGATCTTACTAGCTCATGACTACAGCTGACCGCTGCAGCCAATCACTGAGTTCAGTGGGTATACAGATATAGATGGTTCTGGATGCTGAGCTCAATGACTGCAGATGTAATGTGCGTGGTGCTGATGGATTGTAATAGCAGGGGTGGGTTGAGGGGGGGCTGCAGCAGGAAGGGGCTGATAAGTGCATATAAAGGCATTGCTCTTAAACCAACTTACACATTTTTAGAAAGCTTTGCTTGTCTTGTAAAGCACTCTCAGACCAAGTTACTCTTAATCTAAGGTTCCACTGTATTTGTATCCTTTATGGTTAATGTGTAAAGCCTATATGTCCACAGGGTATGGATGCTGTGTGCAGCAAATTGCTGGGACCACCATTGAGCATTGCAGATTATGGACATCCGTTGCCTTATTACCTGCCTATAAGGCTGGGGCTACACGGGGACTACTGCGATCCCCTTGCATGACACTCTGCTCACGCTGACAGTACAGCAGAGCCGAGTGTCATGCATGTGTCCTTGCAACTGAGGTCCGTTCGTGCGAGCAGACCTCAGCTGCGGGGGGCGGGCCGGCACTCAGGAGGGGAGGGAGGGATTTATCAGCCTCTCTCCTGCGTAGCCGGCTATTGCCATTCTCGCACTGCACTAGCGGTACACCGATGTACCGCGAGTGCAGTGCGATTTTTCTCTCGCCCCATTCACTTGAATGGGTGCGAGAGAAAGAGTCTCGCATTACAGTGGCAGCATGCTGCGATTGTTTTCTCAGGCCGATTAGGGCTGAGAAAATAATCGCTCATGTGCGCTGACACACAGGCTAGAATTGGTCCGAGGGGAATGCGATGTTTTATCGCACTCCACTCGCACTGTTTTTCTCGCCGTGTGGCTTAGGCCTAAGATTTGTAGTGGTCACACGTGCTCATGTATGGTCCCTTCACTCCTCCTCTTGGGAGTGGTGAGGTCTTAGCCCCTGGAAACCCAGCGATCATACATTTATCACCTATGAATAGCTGAGATGTGTTGTATAAGGGGCAAAGCCCTATAGAGGGTTTTATCACCTTTTTTAAGCTGTTTTAACACACAGGCTCAGTGATGAATGAAATCACAAGCAGTGCTTTACTTCTCCTCGCTGGGTCGAGCACTGCCTCTGTGTCCAGATCATTGTTGATCAGCTGCAACAGTGACGCAACTCTGTAGATGACACAAGCCACTGAGATCAGTGATTAGCTGCAGCGCTGTCAATGCTGCAACCCATCAATAAAGGCCTGGGCAGCAGTGAAGAGGCAGCGCTGGACCCAGGGATGTCCATGTCTCCTCCATTGTTAAGGGCATGACCTATAACAATCCCGGTAAGTAACAGTAGGTGTAGGTACATGTGCCGAAATGTTGGCCAAGTGGAAGGAGGCTGCCAAGCAATCTGTATTAGTAGGATAACGATGTATGTCATTTCTGCACAGCGCGGAGAACGTTTTTATTAGCAGATTATATTCTGTAAATTGGGTTTTTCCTCTAGTGCAGCCGGAGAATAAAACCGGATCGTTTCTTCCTAATTAGTTTTAATCAGCTTAATTTTATTCCTTTCTCTGTAATGATTTTTTTCCTAGGGTGGTTATTTTGGACAAATTAGAAATACAAAGAAATCCTCGCAGAGGTTAAAAGATGCTTTGCTGGATCACGACCTGGCGCTTCCATTGTGCCTGCTAATGGCTCAGCAGAGGAACGGAGTGATTTTCCAGGAGGGAGGAGAGAAGCACTTGAAGCTGGTGGGGAAGCTGTACGATCAGGTCAGGCCATCGCTGATCATACATAGTGTGAATGAGGCCATATACACGCTGCGCCCGGCTGTGGTAACACTAATGCTCCCGTCTCTCCGCTCCTGCAGTGTCACGACACGCTGGTCCAGTTCGGTGGATTTCTGGCCTCTAATCTGAGCACAGACGATTACGTAAAACGCGTTCCTTCCATAGATGTCTTATGCAACGAGTACCACACGCCTCATGATGCGGCATTTTTCCTATCCAGACCAATGTATGCGCACCACATCTCAGTAAGTAATCTGCAAAAAGACTTTAATACCCATTAACTTTGAAGTAGTGGTTACGTGGCGTGCCCGCAGGACAGCTGCCCGGAGGCTACCCCTTCTAATGTGTCTTTATGGGGCTGGTGCAGGGTCAGGTGTTGTTTTTTTTTTTTTTTTTTTTTTTTTTTTTTACTGTGGCCTGTTGTACTTGTAATTCCAAGGTAGTCTGCCATCTGCCTGATCAGGGAAGGCACGCTCCGCTACGGGATCATGCATACAGCACTGTGCTAGCGCCACCTTTTACTGTGCCATGTGTAATGTCACTTTTTGTTCTTTGAACAGAAAAAACTAAGGCTTGGTATTTATTCCCATTTTTATCCAATCTAACCTATCCTTCCCAGGCCCCCACCCCTTTTAATACATCTGCCTGATCAGGGAAGGCACACTCCGCTGCAGGATCATGCATACGGCACTGTGCAAGCGCCAACTTTTACTATGCCGTACGTAATAAGTCGCTTTTTAGGTTCTTTGAACAGAAAAATTGGTATTTATTCCCATTTTTAGCCAGTCTAACCCCCTCTCCTTTTTACCACCACCACTTTAATACATTTTTATGGGCTGAAAAAAATCCTTTTATCACTGTATCATATGGAGGCACCATCCAGAGAAACACTGAGTGTTCTGTGATGATGATCCTTTGACCTTGACATAACAGATCTGAGTGTGGAGACTACAAGGGACACTTTTTAATTATTTTCTTATAATCTGCAGCTATCATCATGGCGTTTACTGCCTTTTGATGCCCTACAGTAGGGAAATTAACAAGGACCGGGTTATTTGCAGGTTCTTTTAATGAGTAAAGTTGCAAAGTGCTTGTAAAACCTAGCACTTTTGGGATTAAATTGTTAAAAGTCCTAATGGTTGTCAAGAACCGGGGGATTTTTAAAGGGAATCTGTTAGCAGTCTTTTGCCACCTTATCTGAGAGCAGCATGATTTAGGCAAAGAGATCCTGAATCCAATGATGTATCTCTTAGATTACTGGCTGCAGCCGTTCTGACACAATCAAAGCTTTTACTTTTAGCATGTAGCAGAGCCCAGGGAGCTCTCAATGTACATTTCCATACACAAAAGCTGCTAATCACAGAGGGGGGCGCAGTCCGATTTTAAGCTCACAGTTCATCAGTCAGACTAATGATTAAGCTACTGACTTTGTGATAAGAGACACAGGGCGGTAATCTGTATGTTAACCCTTTCAGCATGCTGTCTTCAGATCACATAGCAATGAGCTACTGACAGATTTCTCAAAAATTAAGAGAGTGTATAAACCATAACTAATAAAGAACCTTTCCTAAAAACATCTCTTTAATATATTGCATTAAAAATCCAATAAACACAATACAGTTTTTGTAGGGCAAAACAGGGGTAGCTAGGGAGAGTCATCGAGGAGGGGGGGCGCCATATCGATTTCTATAGGGTGCCGACCTCCGCTGCTAGGTGGTGTACAGGAGGGAGGATTCATTATAGGCCACAATTAGCTCTCCTCCCTTTTCTGTGCATCATTTTAAGATTATCAGATTATCTTTGTGATAATCTTTGACATTTTGAAGATTCATTATTGAAAGTTATTCAATTTTTGTGTTGTTTATTGGATTTTTAATGCAATATATTAAAGAGACGTTTTTAGGAAGGGTTCTTTATTAGCCACTGACGGATTCCCTTTAATTCTGCTGTTTACTTCTCGTTGTTTCGTTAAGCGGTCACTGCTGCAGTCTATCAGCAGCAGCTGGCCTCCAAGGCAAGGAGTGCAGCACTTTCAAGCTCTCTCCAGCAGGGTTTAGAGCCATTGACTGGATGCAGTCAGCTTCAATGCCCAGCGCTCATCCGGTGCCATATAGGAGAGCACAGAGTTAGGGCTAGTAGTGCAGCACTGCCGCTCATCCGTACTGTCCTTCATTCCTAACTTCAGACAGTCCCTTTTAAAGGTAATTTGTCACTAGGTTTTTACCACCTAATCTGAGAGTAGGATAACGTAGGGACAGAGATCCTGATTCCAGCGATGTGTCACTTACTGGGCTCCTTAGTGTAGTTTTGATAAAATCATTATTTCATCAGCAGTAGTTTATCACTAGAGGACTACTTGGCGTGCTGAAGGTAGTCCAGCGTATTCATGAGCTCTGTATAACTGCTACATATGCAGCAGAGAAAACATTGATTTTTTTTCAAAATGACAGCAAACCGCTCAGTAAGTGACACATTACTGGACTCAGGGTCTCTGTCTCTACATTATGCTGCTCTCAGATGAGGGAGCAAAAACCTGGTGACAGATTCCCTTTAATGATGAAGCTACCAAGTTCAGAAACAGAATTTTATTGCTTTGACGATCTTGAAATCCGGAAGGAAAGCTGTTGGGTTCTCTCTTTGCATGTATGATGATCGTTTTATCTTATAAGATTTTCATAAAAGGTGATATTTTTTTTTTTTTCTTCCCTTTTCTGCTTTTAATCTTCAGTCCAAGTACGATGAGCTGAAGAAGACGGAGAAGGGAAACAAGCAGCAGCACAAGGTGCACAAATACATCTCCTCATGTGAGGTGGTCATGGCTCCTGTGCACGAAGCCGTCGTTTCCTTGCACCCTCCGAAAGTATGGGAGGACATCAGCCCCCAGTTTTACGCCACTTTTTGGTCCTTGACAATGTATGACCTCGCTGTTCCCACATCAAGCTACAATAGAGAAATCAACAAGCTGAGGATACAGATGAAAGCCATTGATGACAATCTTGAAATGGTAAATCGGACTCTATTGCTCCTTCTCACTTTTCCTTATGCTATGATTACCAGTGCTAAATCTCATAGCAGAGGAACAGATTGGATATAGGTGTACATATTATACACACCGCTGCCTTAGGGGGGAGGTTTTGATTTTTATACTTTTTTATTCTTTTTGTAGCCTCCAAACAAAAAGAAAAAGGAGAAAGAAAGATGCACGGCTCTACAAGATAAGCTGGTGGAGGAGGAGAAGAAGCAGTCCGAGCACGTGGCCCGAGTGCTGCAGAGAATGAAGCTGGAGAAGGACAGCTGGCTCCTCGCACGTAAGTACATAAGCAAACATTACAGGGTTTCCCACATCTCTTGACTTTCCACTCGCCATTCGGCTTACCTGTGGTTCCTGGTGGTCGTTACACACACAGGTTTGTCACATTTTTAGATCTACTTTGTCTGACCTCCAAAAATTGGACATATGGACATGACTCCAGGTTTGCGTTTATGGAGTGGGCTCAGGAACGTAGCCGACTTTGTATATGGCAGGTGCAGCCTGTATTATACAGATGGCATTTGCCTCTAACAGCAGCGATCAGAAACCTCTGTGAGTCACTGACAGCAGCATTTACATGGTTCATTTGCCGATGCATACAACTGCCCCTCAACTGTACCATGCTCTCCACCGCCCCCCAGACACCCCCAATATCTGATATGGGATGTAGCGACCTCTTTGTCCTCCTGATTGTCAGTTTCACTATACACTGCTATGCTCTGATATTGCGGAATTTAGTAAAACGATTGCAGGTTCAAATGCCCTAAGGAGGCAAAAAATAAGACAAATGAGAATTCAGAAAAATATATTTTTGAAAAAAGGGTTTCTTCAGCGCTCTATTGGGAGACCCAGACGATTGGGGTATAGCTACTGCCCTCCGGAGGCCACACAAAGCACTACACTAAAAAGTGCAAGGCCCCTCCCCTTCTGGCTATACCCCCCCGTGGTATCACGGGTTCTCCAGTTTTCAAGCTTTGTGCGAAGGAGGTCAGACATCCACGCATAGCTCCACAGATTTTAGTCAGCAGTAGCTGCTGACTATTTCGGATGGAAGAAAAGAGGGCCCTTATAGGGCCCCCAGCATGCTCCCTTCTCACCCGTGGATGGTGTTGTAAGGTTGAGGTACCTATTGCTGGTACAGGGGCTGGAGCCCCACATGCTGTTTTCCTTCCACATCCCCTTGTAGGGCTCTGCGGAAGTGGGATCCTGCCGGCCTCTAAGCTCTGACGCCGGGCTCCATCCACAGACCCATAGCACCTGATGGATACGGAGCAGGAGTACAATCAGGGACAAGGCCCTGCATCATACAGGTACTCTGTGTCCCCGGCAGGCACAGACACACTCCGGGCTGGCTGGGTGTTGTAGTGCGCCGGGGACCGTAACGATTGAGTTGGTGTTCCTGCAGTTTACTGGGGGACTTTTGTGTTGTGGGAACGCAGCGCCGACCCCCACTGGACCGGCGGCGCTGCTGTGACTTGTAGTGCGCCGGGGACACGCCGACCGCGCTTTTACGGCGGCGGCGTTTATAAATTTAGTCCCCGGTTTTTTTTGCGGCCTAGTTCCGCTTCGTTCCCGCCCCCACCCTGTCAATCAGGGTAGGGGAGAGACGCTGTTTCACAGCAGCGACGAGGGCTGGAGCCTGATTTACATGCTCCAGCCCTCTCACTAGGCACAGAGGGAAGCAAGCTTCCCGCTCTTAGTCAGGAACGCCCAGGGCCCGCCCCCCATCCTCTCCCAGGACGCCGGCAGCCATTACATGCAGTCTGGCTAGAGGAAGGACGCAAGGCTCTGGGAGACCTGGACTAGGGGGCTTTTGGAGACCACACACCCGCTCTTAAGCGGGCGGTAAGCGGCATTTCAGCTGGCCCCTCTAGTGCCTCAGTGTGTATTGGTGTACTGTGTCACCAGATATATATATTTATTTATTTCTTGCACTGTGAGGTCGCTTCCTGGCTGGATACCCCAGATCGCTCTGAGGAGGCAGCAACATGTCATCCACAAAACGCAAGGCTGCCAAGGCTAGGGCTGTGTACACTGCGTGTGCTGCATGTGGGGCTGCTCTACCAGCAGGTTCCAAAGACCCCCATTGTGTGCAATGCTCAGATCCGGTGCTGCTTCGCCAGCCGGAGTCCGGAGAGGTAGTGACCCAGGCTGAGACGCTTGTAAGTCCTGCCCCGGTGTCAGGGACAGACTTTGCAGTTTTTGCTGATGGAATGTCTGTGACTATGGCAAAAATCCTTGAAACTTTGCAATCCATGACTGGGGCTCAGTCTATGGACACGGCGAGGTCTCTGTCCTCTAATCCCCCTCAGTTGGAATTAATCCAGACTGCAAGGGGGTCCCCGGCTTCCCAGGCTGAGTATTATGACTCAGATGATAGCCCCAGCCACCCTAAGCGAGCTCGCTGGGAAAGACCCTCAACGTCATCACACTGCTCAGGGTCTCAGCGCAATCAGTCGCCCTGTGATGCGTCTGAAGAGAGTGATCAGGAGTCTTATCCTGGAACCCCTCTCAATCTGGATACCCCGGATGGGGACGCCATGGTAAACGATCTTATCTCAGCCATCAATAGACTGTTGGATATTTCTCCCCCAGCTCCTTCTGCAGAGGAGGCAGCTGCAGAGCAGGAGAAGTTTCGTTTCCTCTATCCCAAGCGTAAATTGAGTGCTTTCTTGGATCACTCTGACTTCAGAGAGTCAATCCAGAAACACGACGCTCATCCAGAAAGGCGTTTCTCTAAACGTTCTAAGGATACACGTTTTCCTTTCCCCCCTGATGTGGTCAAGCGCTGGACCCAGTGTCCAAAAGTAGACCCCCCGATTTCCAAACTTGCAGCTAGATCCATAGTTGCAGTGGAGGATGGCGCTTCACTTAAGGATGCCAATGACAGACAGATGGACCTTTGGTTAAAATCTGTCTATGAAGCTATCGGCGCGTCGTTTGCTCCAGCATTCGCAGCCGTATGGGCACTCCAAGCTATTTCAGCTGGTTTAGCAAAAGTGGATGCTATCATACATCCAGCGGTGCCGCAAGTGGCGTCCCTTACCTCGCAGATGTCTGCGTTTGCGTCTTACGCTATCAATGCGGTCCTAGAATCTACCAGCCGCACCTCAATGGCGTCCGCCAATTCGGTAGTTTTGCGCAGAGCCTTGTGGTTAAAGGACTGGAAAGCAGATGCTGGTTCCAAAAAATGTTTAACCAGCTTCCCTTTATCTAGAGATAGACTGTTTGGCGAGCCATTGGCTGACATCATTAAACAGTCCAAGGGTAAAGACTCTTCCTTACCCCAGCCCAGATCAAGCAAACCTCAGCAGAAAAAATGGCAGCAGAAGTTTCAGTCCTTTCGAGGTTCGGGCAAGACACAATTCTCCTCGTCCAAAGGGACTCAGAGGACGCAAAGAGTCTCAGATTCCTGGCGGGCTCACGCACGCCCCAAGAAAGCAAATGGAGGAACCGCTTCCAAAGCGGCTACCTCATGACTTCCAGCCCCCCCCCTCCGCATCTCCGGTCGGGGGCAGGCTCTCCCGCTTTTCCGACATTTGGATGTCACAGGTCAAAGACCGGTGGGTGACAAACATTTTGTCTCGCGGGTACAGAATCGAGTTCAGTTCTCGTCCTCCAGCTCGGTTCTTCAGAACCTCCCCACATCCAGACCGAGCAGATGCCCTGCTGCAGGCGGTGGACTCCCTAAGAGCGGAAGGAGTAGTGGTTCCTGTACCGCCTCAGGAACAAGGGCGAGGGTTTTACTCCAATCTCTTTGTGGTTCCAAAAAAGGACGGCTCGTTCCGTCCTGTTCTGGATCTAAAGCTGCTCAACAAACATGTGCACGCCAGACGGTTCCGGATGGAAACCCTCCGCTCTGTCGTTGCCTCAATGTCTCAAGGAGACTTCCTTGCCTCAATAGACATCAAAGATGCTTATCTCCACGTGCCAATTGCTACAGAACATCAACGTTTTCTACGTTTTGTGATAGGAAACGACCATCTTCAGTTCGTAGCTCTGCCATTCGGTCTGGCGACAGCCCCCCGGGTCTTCACCAAGGTCATGGCGGCGGTGGTAGCAGTCTTGCACTCTCAGGGACACTCGGTGATCCCTTACCTAGACGATCTACTTGTCAAGGCACCCTCTCAAGAGGCATGCCAACTCAGTCTACATGCTACGCTGGAGACTCTACAGACGTTCGGATGGATCATCAACTTTCCAAAGTTGAATCTGTCACCGTCACAGTCACTAACGTATCTTGGCATGGAGTTCCATACTCGAGCAGCGAGAGTGAAGCTTCCGCTGAACAAGCAGCGGTCCCTACAGACAGGGGTGCAATCCCTCCTTCAAGGCCAGTCGCACCCCTTACGGCGCCTCATGCACTTCCTCGGGAAGATGGTGGCAGCCATGGAAGCAGTTCCCTTTGCGCAGTTTCATCTGCGCCCACTTCAATGGGACATTCTCCGCCAATGGGACGGGAAGTCAACGTCCCTGGACAGGAAAGTCTCTCTTTCCCAGACGGCCAAGGACTCTCTACAATGGTGGCTCCTTCCCACCTCATTGTCTCAGGGAAGATCCTTCCTGCCCCCATCCTGGGCAGTGGTCACGACAGATGCGAGTCTGTCAGGGTGGGGAGCAGTGTTTCTCCACCACAGGGCCCAGGGGACGTGGACTCCGCAGGAGTCCACCCTTCAGATCAATGTTCTGGAAATCAGGGCAGTGTATCTTGCCCTACTGGCCTTCCAACAGTGGCTGGAAGGAAAGCAGATCCGAATCCAGTCGGACAACTCCACAGCGGTGGCATACATCAACCACCAAGGAGGGACGCGCAGTCGGCAAGCATTCCAAGAAGTCCGGCGCATTCTAATGTGGGTGGAGGACACAGCATCCACCATATCCGCGGTTCACATCCCAGGCGTAGAAAATTGGGAAGCAGACTTCCTCAGTCGCCAGGGCATGGACGCAGGGGAATGGTCCCTTCACCCGGACGCGTTTCAGGAACTCTGTCGCCGATGGGGAGTGCCGGACGTCGACCTAATGGCGTCCCGGCACAACAACAAGGTCCCGGCATTCATGGCGAGGTCGCGCGATCAAAGAGCTCTGGCGGCAGACGCATTAGTTCAAGATTGGTCGCAGTTCCGGCTCCCATACGTCTTCCCACCTCTGGCACTCTTGCCCAGAGTGTTACGCAAGATCAGATCCGATTGCAGCCGCGTCATACTCGTCGCCCCAGACTGGCCGAGGAGATCGTGGTATCCGGATCTGTGGCATCTCACGGTCGGTCGACCGTGGTCACTGCCAGACCGACCAGACTTACTGTCCCAAGGGCCGTTTTTCCATCAGAATTCTGCGGCCCTGAACCTGACTGTGTGGCCATTGAGTCCTGGATCCTAGCGTCCGCAGGATTATCTCAAGGAGTCGTAGCCACAATGAGACAAGCTAGGAAGTCAACGTCTGCTAAGATCTACCACAGAACGTGGAAGATTTTCTTATCCTGGTGCTCTGCACAGAGAGTATCCCCTTGGCCATTTGCATTGCCCACCTTTCTTTCCTTCCTGCAATCGGGGTTGGAAAAGGGCTTGTCGCTCAGCTCCCTTAAAGGGCAAGTCTCGGCACTATCTGTGTTTTTTCAGAAGCGTCTAGCACGTCTTCCTAAGGTGCGCACGTTCCTACAGGGGGTCTGTCATATTGTGCCCCCGTACAAGCGGCCGTTAGATCCATGGGATCTGAACAGAGTACTAGTTGCTCTGCAAAAGCCGCCCTTCGAGCCTCTAAAGGACGTTTCCTTTTCTCGCCTGTCACAGAAAGTGGCGTTTCTTGTTGCGATCACATCGCTTCGGCGAGTGTCTGAGCTGGCAGCTCTGTCATCCAAGGCTCCCTTCCTGGTGTTCCACCAGGACAAGGTAGTGCTGCGCCCCATTCCGGAGTTTCTCCCTAAGGTCGTATCCTCGTTTCATCTTAATCAGGATATATCCTTGCCTTCCTTTTGTCCTCAGCCGGTTCACCGGTATGAGAAAGACTTACGTTTGCTAGATCTGGTGAGAGCACTCAGAATCTATATTTCTCGCACGGCGCCTATCCGCCGTTCAGATGCACTTTTTGTCCTTGTCGCTGGCCAGCGCAAGGGGTCGCAGGCTTCTAAAGCCACCCTGGCTCGATGGATCAAAGAACCAATTCTGGAAGCCTACCGTTCTGCTGGGCTTCCGGTTCCTTCAGGGCTGAAAGCCCACTCAACCAGAGCTGTGGGTGCGTCCTGGGCTTTGCGACACCAGGCTTCGGCTCAACAGGTGTGCCAGGCAGCTACCTGGTCGAGTCTGCACACTTTCACCAAACATTATCAGGTGCATACCTATGCTTCGGCGGATGCCAGCTTAGGTAGAAGAGTCCTGCAGGCGGCAGTGACATCCCCGTAGGGGAGGGCTGTTTTGCAGCTCTAACATGAGGTATCTCTTTACCCACCCAGGGACAGCTTTTGGACGTCCCAATCGTCTGGGTCTCCCAATAGAGCGCTGAAGAAGAAGGGAATTTTGTTACTTACCGTAAATTCCTTTTCTTCTAGCTCTTATTGGGAGACCCAGCACCCGCCCTGTTGTCCTTCGGGATTTTTTTGTTGTTTGCGGGTACACATGTTGTTCATGTTGAACGGTTTTTCAGTTCTCCGACGTTATTCGGAGTTAATTTGTTTAAACCAGTTATTGGCTTCCTCCTTCTTGCTTTGGCACTAAAACTGGAGAACCCGTGATACCACGGGGGGGTATAGCCAGAAGGGGAGGGGCCTTGCACTTTTTAGTGTAGTGCTTTGTGTGGCCTCCGGAGGGCAGTAGCTATACCCCAATCGTCTGGGTCTCCCAATAAGAGCTAGAAGAAAAGGAATTTACGGTAAGTAACAAAATTCCCTTCTTTTATTCTAAAAATAATAATTCACAAGGCTGTGTTGATGGGGGAAAAAAGTTATAAGGCTTTGTGCCCACGTGGCTTTTTTTTATTTTGCGTCTTTTCATGTGTTTTTCCTTGCTTTTTTTTTTTTTTTTTATCAATAAAGGCAAGGAAAAAGCATCCCAGCTAAGTCTATGAGAATCGTGACTTGTTGTGCACACGCTACTTTTTTTTCTTACAGATTTTGTTTCTGAAAAAAGAAGCAGCATGTCAATTGTTTCTGCGTTTTTTTTCTGTTTTTATAATCCCCTGCAATGCTTTATCACAACAGTGGATTATATCGCAGGACTTCGCATCACACACTATGCATACAGTATGGTGTATGAGGCTTTCCGTAGCTCAGTAACTCTGGGTCGTCATGGTGACGACCCAGGGTTACTATGGCAGTGATCGGGTCCCTGTGATCGCATTACAGGGACCTGATCCGTTTTTGTCCAGCATCACTGATGTCCCACGGACCACACAGTGGTGTGATTGGTGAAACACATAACAGAAAAAACACGTACATTTAAAATCAAAAGTTTTTTAAACTCACCTGTCCCCATCGATGCTGTCTTCAGCCGCTGCTGCCTCCTGCTTCCAGGTTGGCTAATTATGCTCATGAATATTCTCTGCACAGCCGACCCAGAAGTAACTGCAGCGGGGAGACAGCAGCGGCCGGAGACAGCAGAGCCGGAGACTTCAGCACCAAGGACAGCAGCGGCGTGGAAAGGTGAGTATATGTGCCTGATCTCCATGTATTAATTCAGATAGCACACAGAGATCATACGTGTGCCAAATTCACGGTACACGGAGGAACAGGCGCACTTTTATCATGTCAGTGAAAAACGTGTGTGTTTCTTTGTCGCTCCATTGGGAGACCCAGACAATTGGGTGTATAGCTTATGCCTCCGGAGGTCACACAAAGCATTACACTTAAAAGTGTAAACCCCTCCCCTCTGCCTATACACCCTCCCGTGCATCACGGGCTCCTCAGTTTTATGGCTTTGTGGAAGGAGGCACACATCCACGCAAGCTCCACATTTTAGTCTGCAGCAGCTTCTGACTATATCGGATGGAAGAAAAGTGGGCCCATACAGGGCCCCCAGCATGCTCCCTTCTCACCCCACTTGGGTCGGCGGTGCTGTTAAGGTTGAGGTACCCATTGTGGGTACATAGGCAGGAGCCACATGCTGTTTTCCTTCCCCATCCCTTAGGGGCTCTGGGTGAAGTGGGATCCTGACCGGTCACCAGGCGCTGGGACCGCGCTCCCTCCGCAGCCCCTGGGGGAATCTGCTTGACAGGAGCCGGGTATCATCAGGGACAAGGCCCTGCGACTCTGAGGTACTCTGTGTCCCCTTGGGGACGGCGCATAGTGCGCCTGGGTAATGGACACTACAGCAGCTGCTGGGTGTGTTAGTGCGCCGGGACTATTGCGCTGGCCGCGCTTGTTTGCCGGCCGCGCTTATAACTTTAGTCCCCGGCTTTTGCGGCCTAGTGCCGCATATTCCCGCCCCCGGGCCTGCCAGTCAGGGGTAAGGGCGGGACGCTGCACTGGACGTCAGCGCTGAGGGCAGGAGCATACTTTGTATCCTCCTCCCCCCTCACTGAGCACCGTGGGGCACCAGATTCCCGCACTTTTACAGGCACGCCCACGGCCCCCTCCTCCTCTCTGAACGCCGGCAGCCATTGCTACAAGACGCTGGAGAACTTCAGAGGGGAGACAACTGAGCTTACAGCTCTGGGAGGCCCAGGCAGGGATCTGGTGGTCACACAACCGCTGGGAGCGGTGGGTAAGCCGCACCTGTTACTAGGTGCTGGTCCCCCTGGGTGCCGAATTGTATATTTATATGCTTATAGTGTATACATTTACTCTGTACGGCCTCACTGTTAGCGTTTGGCTATATACCCTCACTGATTATTCTAAGAGGAGAAACAGCATGTCGTCTGCAAAAAGCAAGGGTACCAAAGCACAGGCTTACTTTGCAACCTGTACCTCATGTGCGGCAATGCTTCCTGCAGGTTCCACCTACCCTCATTGTGTGCAATGCTCGGCCCCTGTGACACTCACTCAGCCGGAGTCTCAGCCACTGGTGGAACCCCCGGCCCACGTGGAACCTCCGGCCCCCACTGTCCAGGTGACAGGGACAGAGTTTGCAGTATTTGCTGACAAACTTTCTGAGTCTATGGATAGATGGTCTGCTAAGATACTGGAAGCTTTGCAGTCCAGACCTGTAACACAGGCCCCGGGCACTGTTGATTCATTGCCCCCATGTCCCCCTCGGTCGGAGCAGCAAAGAGCTCCTGGGTCAACTCATAGGTCCCAAGGGGAGGACTCCGACACGGACCGCAGTCCCAGACCGACGAAGCGGGCTCGCTGGGAGCGTCCCTCGACTTCATCACACTGTTCAGGGTCTCAGCATGAGGACTCTCTGGAGGATGAAGCAGATGCGGCAGATCAGGACTCTGATCCTGACGCCGCGCTCAACCTTGATACGCCTGAAGGGGACGCCATAGTAAACGACCTTATAGCGTCAATCAATCAGGTGTTAGATCTTTCTCCTCCACCCCTTCCGATTGAGGAGTCAGCTTCTCAGCAGGAGAAATTTCATTTTAGGTTTCCCAAACGTACACGGAGTGCGTTTCTTGATCACTCCGACTTCAAAGACGCAGTCCAGAAGCACCGAGCTTTTCCGGATAAGCGCTTTACTAAGCGACTTCATGACACACGTTATCCCTTCCCCTCTGACGTAGTCAAGGGTTGGGCCCAGTGTCCCAAGGTGGATCCTCCAGTCTCTAGACTGGCGGCCAGATCCATAGTTGCAGTGGCAGATGGTGCATCACTAAAGGATGCCACTGACAGGCAGATAGAGCTCCTGATGAAATCCATCTATGAGGCTATCGGCGCGTCCTTTGCTCCGGCATTTGCTGCCGTATGGGCACTACAAGCTATCTCAGCTTGTCAGTCTGAGATTAATGCACTCACACGAGCCGCGACTCCGCAGGTTGTGTCATTAACCTCTCAGGCGTCGGCGTTTGCGTCCTACGCCATGAATGCGGTACTAGACTCTGCGAGCCGTACAGCGGTAGCATCCGCCAATTCAGTGGCAGTCCGCAGGGCCATGTGGCTACGTGAATGGAAGGCAGACTCTGCTTCCAAGAAATTTTTAACCGGTTTGCCGTTTTCTGGCGACCGCCTGTTTGGCGAGCAATTGGATGAAATCATTAAACAATCCAAGGGTAAGGACTCGCCATTACCCCAGTCCAAACCTAACAGACCTCAACAACGGAAGGTACAATCGAGGTTTCGGTCCTTTCGGCCCTCAGGCAGGTCTCAATTCTCCTCGTCCAACAGGCCTCAAAAGGATCAGAGGAACTATGATTCATGGCGGTCTAAGGCACGTCCTAAAAAGACCACCGGAGGAACCGCTCCCAAAGCGGCCTCCTCATGACTTGCGGACTCCCCAAACCGCATCCTCGGTCGGTGGCAGGCTCTTCCGCTTTTGCGACGCCTGGTTCCCACATGTCCAAGACCGATGGGTGAGAGACATTCTGTCTCACGGTTACAGGATAGAGTTCAATTCTCGTCCTCCGATTCGTTTCTTCAGAACATCTCCGCCCCCCGAGCGAGCCGATGCTCTTCTGCAGGCGGTGAACTCTCTGAAGGCAGAAGGAGTAGTTATCCCCGTTCCCCTTCAGCAATGGGGTCACGGTTTTTACTCAAACTTGTTTGTTGTACCAAAAAAGGACGGATCTTTCCGTCCCGTCCTGGACCTCAAACTGCTCAACAAACACGTGAAAACCAGACGATTCCGGATGGAATCTCTCCGCTCCGTCATCGCCTCGATGTCCCAAGGAGACTTCCTGGCATCAATAGACATCAGGGATGCTTATCTCCACGTGCCGATTGCACCAGAGCATCAGCGCTTCCTGCGTTTCGCCATCGGGGACGAACACCTTCAGTTCGTGGCATTGCCTTTCGGCCTGGCAACAGCCCCACGGGTCTTCACCAAGGTCATGGCAACAGTGGTTGCAGTCCTACACTCTCGGGGACACTCAGTGATCCCTTACTTGGACGATCTTCTTGTCAAGGCCCCCTCTCGGGTGGCATGCCAACACAGCCTGAACATTGCTCTGGAGACACTCCAGAGGTTCGGGTGGATCATCAATTTCCCAAAGTCAAAACTGACACCGACACAATCGCTGACATATCTCGGGATGGAGTTTCACACTCTCCCAGCGATAGTGAAACTTCCGCTGGACAAACAACGATCCCTACAGACAGGGGTGCGATCTCTCCTCCGAGCCCAGTCGCACCCCTTGAGACGCCTCATGCACTTCCTAGGGAAGATGGTGGCAGCAATGGAGGCAGTTCCATTTGCACAGTTTCATCTGCGTCCTCTTCAATGGGACATTCTCCGCAAATGGGACAGGAAATCGACGTCCCTCGACAGGAACGTCTCCCTTTCTCGGGCAGCCAAGGCATCCCTTCAGTGGTGGCTTCTTCCCACTTCTTTGTCGAAGGGGAAATCATTCCTGCCCCCATCCTGGGCTGTGGTCACGACGGACGCGAGTCTGTCAGGGTGGGGAGCGGTCTTCCTCCACCACAGGGCTCAGGGTACCTGGACTCAGCCAGAGTCCTCCCTTCAGATCAATGTTCTGGAGATAAGGGCAGTGTGTCTAGCCCTGAAGGCGTTCCAGCCGTGGCTGGAAGGCAGGCAGATCCGAATTCAGTCGGACAACGCCACGGCGGTGGCATACATCAACCACCAAGGCGGCACGCGCAGTCGGCAAGCCTTCCAGGAAGTTCGGCGGATTCTGCTGTGGGTGGAAGCCACAGCCTCCACCATCTCCGCAGTACACATCCCGGGCGTGGAAAACTGGGAAGCGGACTTTCTCAGTCGCCAGGGCATGGACGCAGGGGAATGGTCTCTTCACCCGGACGTGTTTCAAGAGATCTGTTGCCGCTGGGGGAAGCCGGACGTCGACCTAATGGCGTCCCGGCACAACAACAAGGTCCCGGCATTCATGGCACGGTCTCAAGATCACAGAGCTCTGGCGGCAGACGCCTTAGTTCAGGATTGGTCGCAGTTTCAACTGCCTTATGTCTTTCCTCCTCTGGCACTGCTGCCCAGAGTGTTACGCAAGATCAGGTCCGACTGCCGCCGCGCCCTCCTCATCGCCCCAGACTGGCCAAGGAGGTCGTGGTACCCGGATCTGTGGCATCTCACGGTGGGTCAACCGTGGGCACTACCAGACCGACCAGACTTGCTGTCTCAAGGGCCATTTTTCCATCTGAATTCTGCGGCCCTCAACCTGACTGTGTGGCCATTGAGTCCTGGATCCTAGCGTCTTCAGGGTTATCTCAAGAGGTCATTGCCACTATGAGACAGGCCAGGAAACCAACGTCAGCCAAGATCTACCACAGGACATGGAGGATCTTCTTATCCTGGTGCTCTGATCAGGGTTTTATTCCATGGCCATTTGCCTTGCCCACTTTTCTGTCTTTCCTTCAATCCGGAATGGAAAAGGGGCTGTCTCTCGGCTCTCTTAAGGGACAAGTCTCGGCGCTCTCTGTATTTTTTCAAAAGCGTCTAGCAAGGCTTCCGCAAGTACGCACGTTCCTGCAGGGGGTTTGCCACATAGTCCCCCCTTACAAGCGCCCACTAGAACCCTGGGATCTGAACAGGGTGCTAATGGCTCTTCAGAAACCACCTTTCGAGCCATTGAGAGATATTTCTCTTTCTCGCAGAAGGTGGTCTTCCTAGTGGCAGTCACATCACTTCGCAGAGTGTCTGAGCTAGCTGCACTGTCATGCAAAGCTCCCTTCCTGGTGTTTCACCAGGACAAGGTGGTTCTGCGTCCGGTTCCGGAATTTCTCCCGAAGGTGGTATCCCCTTTTCATCTCAATCAGGATATCTCCTTACCTTCTTTTTGTCCTCATCCAGTTCACCAATGTGAAAAGGATTTGCACTTGTTAGATCTTGTGAGAGCACTCCGGCTCTACATTTCTCGTATGGCGCCCCTGCGCCGCTCGGATGCGCTCTTTGTCCTTGTCGCTGGCCAGCGTAAAGGGTCGCAGGCTTCCAAGTCAACCTTGGCTCGGTGGATCAAGGAACCAATTCTTGAAGCCTACCGTTCTTCTGGCCTTCCGGTTCCTTCAGGACTGAAAGCCCATTCTACCAGAGCCGTGGGTGCGTCCTGGGCATTGCGGCACCAGGCTACGGCTCAGCAGGTGTGTCAGGCGGCTACCTGGTCGAGTCTGCACACTTTCACGAAACACTATCAGGTGCATACCTACGCTTCGGCAGATGCCAGCTTAGGTAGGCGAGTCCTCCAGGCGGCGGTTGCCCACCTGTAGGAAGGGGCCGTCTTTCGGCTCTATTACCGGGGTATTCTTTACCCACCCAGGGACTGCTTTTGGACGTCCCAATTGTCTGGGTCTCCCAATGAAGCGACAAAGAAGAAGGGAATTTTGTTTACTTACCGTAAATTCCTTTTCTTCTAGCTCCAATTGGGAGACCCAGCACCCGCCCCTGTTCCCTTCGGGCTGTTGTTCTTTTGTGTACACATGTTGTTCATGTTGAATTGTTCTTGGTTCATGGTTTAAGTTCTCCGAACATCCTTCGGATTGAATTTACCTTAGACCAATTTATAAGTTTCCTCCTTCCTGCTTTTGCACCAAAACTGAGGAGCCCGTGATGCACGGGAGGGTGTATAGGCAGAGGGGAGGGGTTTACACTTTTAAGTGTAATGCTTTGTGTGACCTCCGGAGGCATAAGCTATACACCCAATTGTCTGGGTCTCCCAATTGGAGCTAGAAGAAAAGGAATTTACGGTAAGTAAACAAAATTCCCTTCTTTTCACTGATGTGTGAAGGGGGCCTCAGAGAGTGGGTAGTTGAGGCCAGTGACTACTGTGCTGCCAATCTTCAGGAGTACAAGGCCCCCCGCCAGGCAGGAAGCAGTGAGGCAGAGGAGCGGTGCGCTCTTGAAGATATTAGCTAGAAAATGGCCCTTTCTCTGATGCCTCATTGGGGGACACAGGACCATGGGTGTTTTGCTGCTTATCCATAGGAGGACACTAAGTAGATGCAAAGATGTTAGCTCCTCCCCTGCAGTATACACCCCCTGGCCCAGCCAGGCTACGTCAGTTTTAGCTTAGTGTCTATAGGAGGCACATCTCTGCAGACTACTGCAGCAAGAATTTTTTTGTTTTTAGAGGGCGATGCTTTCCTTCGGGGACCGATTTCCCAAAACCATCAACAGGCGGGAACGCGGAGTGTCGCCTCCCCGTACCCCCTCCTGCGACACTGGATCCTGGGCTACATCTCGCTGGACGACGGGTCTCACAGACACTGATTTCTTCATCGTTCCTTATGGGAGACCCAGACCATGGGTGTATAGCTTCTGCCTCCGGAGGACACACAAAGTACTACACTCAAACGTGTAGCTCCTCCCTCCTAGCATATACACCCCCTGGTAGCCAGTCCTAGCCAGTTTCAATGCTTTGTGTTCAGGAGGTCACACACACACACATGCATCCTCTGATTTTTGATTTTTTGATTTTTGATTTCAAAGATTTGGAAGAAAAGCGGGTCCAATCTGGACTCCCGGCATGTCCCTTCTCACCCCACTGTGTCGGCGGTGCTGTTAAGGTTGACTTTACAAGGCTGGAGCCTTCACATGCTGCGCTCCTTCGCCATCCCTCGGGCTCTGGCCTGAAGTGGGAGCCATCACGGTTCTCACTGCTTTGCAGGAGACCGGTCTCCATCCGCAGCCCTGTTCAGGACCCTGACGGACGGAGCGTTTAACCCCCCCAGGGACCTGGCACCTGCGTCTCAAAAGCTAAGTATGAGACGTTTTTACCACAGAAAGTGGTCTTTCCAGGGTTCCCTGTACTTTATTTATTGGGGGGAGTGTATTATGTGTTTGGGGTAACATTTCCGGCCGGTTCTCCAGTTTTCACTGGAGAACCGCGCCGATGGTGCCTGCTCGCTGGCCGCATGTTTAAATCTAGGCCCCGGCTTCGCCTGAGGCCTAGTTTCGGTTTCACTCCCCCTGCATGTCAGTCATGCAGAGGGACGGTGTGGCTCCGCCCAGCGGCTATTCAGCACAGGGAACGGAACCCCTCACTGAGGAAGGATTCCCTCCCCTGTATACCTCATTTGCCCGCTCTCAGAGTAGGCCCCGCCCCCTCGCCTCGCTCCGGTCGCCATTTTCTCAGCGTTCTCAGTGTCTGCATAGGCACAGAGATACCACATTGTGACAAGTGGGGGCCAGGGCTGGGGGACTGGCAGAAATGTATGTTAAACGATCTGGCAGCCACAACCTTTGTGCAGCTGCTTATATTCTCTGTTTATATACTCTGCTGGGGGTCATTCTGGAGATGCATTCCCTCACAGAGCCCCCACTTCTGCAGCATGTCTCACATCAGAGCAAGGCTGCAAGGCTGTTCTTAATATGCACTGCATGTAGACTCGTACTGCCTGTACTGAGCACATAAATACAGTGGTCCCTCAGCCTGGAGGCTCGTCAGTGGTCCCTCCAGCTGCTCCGGGGGTGCTGAGCATGCATTAGCCCCCTTCTCAGGGCGCTTCTGCTGCTACGGCTCGCTCAGCAAGCTCTTAGAGGTCTCTTCACCTGGTTTCAGACCCCGTCCTCCTAAAAGGAGACGCAGGGTCCCCTGTCCTTCCCCGTCCCGCAGCTCTGATATCACGAGCTGACTCACTGGACGAGGAGGAGGTCTTTTCTGGGGGCTCGGACGCTACTCAATGTACCATTGATCTGTCCGAAGGTGACGCAGATGCTAATGATTTGATTGCGTCCATTATGTTTGTACTGGACCTCAATCCGCCTGTATCAGGGGAGTATCCCTCTCTGGCAGAAAGGCATCAGTATACCTTAAGAGAACAAGGAGTGTGTTCCTTACCCACTCCAGTTTTCAGCCCACTGTGACCAAGCCCAGAGCCTGTCCTGACAGACGCTCCCAAAGCGTGGTTCTGATGACTGTTTACTCCTTCCACCAGAGGTGGTCAAGGAGTGGGCTCATTCACCAAGGGTGGTCCCTCCGGTGTCTAGTATTTCAGCCCGGATAGTTGTATCAGTGGCTGACGGCACCTCTCTAAGGATCCCCCTGTACATTAATTCTGTACTGGACCTTAATCCGCCAGTATCAGAGGAGCAAACTTCTCTGGCAACAGGACACTAGTTTACCTTGCCTAAGAGAATAAGGAGTGTGTTCCTTAACCACTCCAGTTTTCAGGCCACTGTGACCAAGCCCAGGGTCTGCTCTGGCACACGCTTCCCAAAGCGTGGTTCTGATGACAGTTTTCCCCTTCCACCAGCGGTGGTCAAAGAGTGAGCTTTCACCAAAGGTGGTCCCTCCAGTGTTTAGACTCTCAGCCCGGACGTTGTTTCAGTGGCTGATGGCTCTTCACTTACGGTTTTGCTGTCCGCCAGTTTGTGCTTCTGGCCAAATCTGTATGGAGGCGGCAGGGGCCTCGTTCTCCCCATTGCAGCAGGGCGGCTTTCAAGCCATCTCTGCTTCTCTAGAGGAGATGCATTCCCTCATAGGGACTCTTTGCCCGAAATGGTTGCCTTAGCTTCCAGACTTCAGTCTTTTCATCCTATACCATGTCTGCCATGCTGGAGACTCTCACCGCACTGCGGTGGTCTCGGCTAATTTTCTCGCTATCCGCAGGCTCCTGTGGCTTCGGAAGTGGAAGGCTGATGCTCCTAAAGAAGTTCCTTGCTGGGCTCCCTTTTGCTGGGACCAGACTGTTCGGGAACAACTGGATGAAATTATTCGGGAAGCTCCTGGCGGGAAGAGTTTCTTCCATGCCACAAACCTAAACCAGGAAACCTGTCCAGGGCAGGAATCAGTCGAGGTTTCGTTCTTTTCGTTCCTCCATCTGATCGTTCTCTTAGCCCTCGGCCTCGCCCACTGGCTCAGCCGAGGATCGTAAACCCAAATGGCGCGCGAGAAGACCGCAGGACATGCTGCCACTAAGTCAGCATCCTCCTGGCTATCTGGTCACGCCAGCAACGTCCTTGGTCGGTGGCAGGCTCTCCCACTTGGCGACGTATGGTTTTACCACGTCTCCGATCAGTGGGTGCGAGATGCCATCTCCCAAGGCTACAGGATAGAAATCTATCCAGCCCGCCAAACAGATTTTTTTCTGTCAACTCCCCTCTGCTCCAAGGCCGCCGCCTTCTCACAGGCTGTGGCATTCTTGCAGGCCACTGGAGTAATTGTACCGGTTCCCGACTGGGAACGGTTCTGAGATTTCTGCTTAAATCTATTCCTAGTACCCGAGGAGGGCGGTGCCTTCCGACCTGGATCTCAAGCTTCTCAAGCATGTTCATGTGCGGCAGTTTCGCATAGAGTCTCTGCGATCAATCATTGACCCAAGGAGATTTCCTAGCATCTATCGACATCAGAGATGCCTATCTGCGTGTGCCAATCGCAGTTTCACACCAGCGTTGGCTACGTTTTGCAATCAGAGTGGTCCAATTCGTGGCTCTTCCCTTTGGGTTAGCCACGGCCCCTCGAGTATTCTCAAAGTCGGGGCAGCTGTGATTGCGGTCCTGCACCTCTAGAGGTTGGCAGTGATTTTTTTGTCCAGGACAGCCTTCTACTCTGGGTTTTCATCCAGTGCAGACTGTTAGCGGAGTGCCTCACTCACTCTCGCCACTCTCACAATTCGGGTGGCTTGTCATTCTGTCCAAGTCCACTCTGACTTCGACCCAGAAGTTCACAGACCCAGGGACGCAATTCGAGACTCTGTCGGCACTTGTGAATCTGCCCTTAGTCAGGCAGCACTCCCTGCGCTGGCGGTCGACGTCGTTCCTTCAGGCACCTAATACAGGTGCTGGATCAGATGGTGGCGTCAATGGAAGCATTCCCTTGCCCAGTTCCATCTGCGTCCTCTACGGCTGGTTATTTTCCGCTGTTGGGACAAGCGGACTTCTTCCTTCCACGGGGCGGTGGCTCTGCCACAGACCAGGGGCTCATTTCAATGGTGGCATTGTCCCCTCTGTCTCAGGGACGCTCCTTTTTGGCTCCGTCCCGGGTGATCCTCACCAAGATGCTAGTCTATCCGGCTGGGGAGCAGTATACCTCCACCATGGAGCGCAGGGCACTTGGACTCTGTCCGAATCAGCCCTCTGGATCAATGTGCTGGAAATCAGAGCTGTGTTTCTAGCTCTCTAAGCCTTTCACCATCTGTTGGCAACCAGGCACATTCGACTCCAGTCAGACAACGCTTCAGCGTTTGCCTACTTCAACCTCCAGGGCGGGGCACTCAGCCGCCTGGCAATGTTGGTGGTTCATCGCATTCTTCAGTGGACGGAGGACTCCTAGTCCACCATATCCACAGCCCACATCCCAGACGTGGGAAACTGGGAGGCAGATTGTTTCTGCCGTCAAACCGTGGCTCCACGATCCTCAGGTTTTTGCGGCAGACGCACTGGTTCGAGTTTGGTCCCAGCTTCGTCTGTCCTACGTGTTTCACCCTCTAGTTCTTGCCCAGAGTCCTGCGCAAGATCTGAAAGGAGGGTCGTCGGGTCATTCTCATTACTCCAGACTGACCCAGGCAAGCTTGGTACCCTGACCTGCTCCGTCTGTCCGTAGAGGTGCCATAGCATCTCCCGGACTGTCCAGACCTTCTCTCACGAAATCCGTCCTTCCGCCAGAACCTACGGCTCTCAGTTTGACGGCGTGGCGTTTGAGTCATGGATCTTGATGACTTTTGGTATCCCTCCTGAAGTCATCTCCACTATGACTGGAGCTCGGAAGTATCCTTTGGCTTTTTTGGCCTTGCCGACCCTCCTGTCCCTTCTGCAGTCCGGTCTGCAGCTAGGACTATCCCTCAATTCCCTTAAGGGACAGCTCTCGGCTCTGTCAGTGTTGTGCCAGCGGCGTATCGCCCGGCTGGCCCAGGTGCGCTCCTTCATGCAGGGCGCATCTCACATCATTCCGCCCTACCGGCGGCCCTTGGAGCCCTGGGACCTTAATTCGGTCCTCACAGCTTCCGGAAACCCCCCCTTTGAGCCTCTTAGGGAGGTTTCTTTGTTCAGTCTTTCACAGAAAGTGGTCTTTCTAGTGGCCATGACTTCCCTCTAGGGAGTCTCTGTTTTGGCTGCACTCTCTTCGGAGTCCTCCCTTCATCAAGTCAAGGTGGTTCTCCGTCCGACTCCGGACTTTCTCCCTAAGGTGGTTGCTGCCACCTTAACCGGGGCATTTTCCCTGCCTTCCTTTGTCCGGCTCCTGTTCATCGCTTTGAAAGGGCGTTGAATACTCTGGATCTGGTGCGGGCGCTCCGGATCTATGTGTCTCGCACCGCTGTTCTTAGGCGGCGCATCTCTCTTTTGTGCTGACCGCTGGTCAGCGTAAGGGCCTTTCGGCATTTAAGCAGACCCTGGCTCGTTGGTTTAGGTCGGCTATTTCCGATACCTACCAGTGTACTCAAGTGCCTCGCCCGCCGGGGATCAAGGCACGCTTGACCAGAGCTGTCGGTGCCTCTTAGGCTTTCAGGCACAGGCTACGGCTCAGCAGGTCTGTCAGACTACCACTTGGACTAGTCTGTATACTTTTTCGTAGCACTACCAAGTGCATGCTCATGCTTCGGCAGATGCGAGCTTGGGCAGACGCGTCCTTCGGGCGGCTGTCGCCCATATGTGAAGTTAGGTTTCGCCTACTTCTCAGTTTTGTTTATTTACCACCCATGGACTGCTTTAGAACGTCCCATGGTCTGGGTCTCCCATAAGGAACGATGAAGAAAAAGAGAATTTTGTTACTTACCGTAAATTCTTTTTCTTATAGTTCCGACATGGGAGACCCAGCACCCCCCCTGTTGCCTGTTGGCAGGTTTCTTGTTCCGTGTGTTATCACCGGCTGTTGTTGTAGACAGAGGTTCCGGTTGTTCCGGGTTTTGCTCTGTCTCTACTTGTGGGTGGATGTCCTCCTTCAGCTTTTGCACTAAACTGGCTAGGACTGGCTACCAGGGGGTGTATATGCTAGGAGGGAGGAGCTACACGTTTGAGTGTAGTACTTTGTGTGTCCTCCGGAGGCAGAAGCTATACACCCATGGTCTGGGTCTCCCATGTCGGAACTATAAGAAAAAGAATTTACGGTAAGTAACAAAATTCTCTTTTTTCCAGAGCCCAGAACAGATGAAAACTTCCTCAGTCCCTCTTGCAGGCTCTAAGTTGATACACGCTCTGCACCAGCGTGACCAGGCAGCAGACTGCCATCTCCACAGGAGCTGAGATAATAAACTTCCTCAGTCCCTCTGGCAGGCTCTCAGTTGATACACGCTCTGTGACCGGACACAGCAGGCGTCAGAATCTCCACACTGGCTCCCTGACAGGAATTGGAGCAAAGGTCACACTGACTGGATTGGGCTGATTGCAGACTCCTGCATAGCATTCCACCTGTGGTGGGGTGAGGGGGAGAACCCCCAGGACTCAGTGCACCCGCAGCTGCGGTACACTTAGAGGTTTTTTTTCTGTCCACCATTGTTGTGCAGGGCTGGAGGGGGGAAGGGGAGTCCCTTCCCACCATTTTCTTTATATTATATTTTCTCTTGCCTTCTTGTCAGAGCTAAGCCCCGCCCCCTCAGACACTCGATAAGCCACGCCCCCTCACGATAGCACGCGCAACCTTCCTCACACAGGAGCTCTGCAGAGCATTGCACCCTCTTGTTGTGATCAGAGCCTGTGGGAGTCTCTCTCAGAGCTGGCTTCCTCCTTCCCACAGGAACTGGGACATGAGGAGGGGGGGAGGGGTCATCAGGGTTCTGGGTGAGTTATATCCTCACTTGCACATTGGCTCTGCAGAGCATTGCTCCCTCATTACAATCAGAGTTTGTGGCTCATCAGCCAGAGGCTGCAGTCACATGTTTTATGCCCTGCACAACTACAGCAACAACTATAAGACTTTTTTAATGTATCCTGCCACGCTGAGCTCCTAGGGGTTGATAGCACCTCTTCCTTCTGGGAGTCGGGTGCCCCTGTAGCTCACACCCCCCCACCACCACCGCAGCAACCGCTGCCAGCCCAGAGCCTACGGCTCCCAGTCCCCCGGAATGGGCACAGTTCCCAGAACCTGGTGCTGGCTATGCAACATCGTCCTCGCACCCCTCGGGGGCCCTGGACAGAACGCAGCCTGATTACACCTCTATAGAGGGTACTTCTGATAAGAATCAGCCCTCTGCTTCACCGGTTGCAGATCAGAAAAAGGGCATGACCCCCATGGTTCTCCCTCTGGGGTACACAGATGGGATTCTCCCACATGTTCCGCGGTCTCTGAGGAGCCTGAGGAAGGGGAATGATGTTTTTACCGGGATGATTCCTTGGTTTCAACCTCCCCGAGCGATCAAGCTGCGATGGACTCCCTTATTGCAGAAATTAACCAAAACTCTGCATGTGGAAGATCTCCCATCCACTACTACTGACCATGCGGTCTCCTTTAAAAGGGTGAAGAAACCTCAAAAAAAAGTGTTTTGACGGCGCTTCGGTATCCGTAAACTCGTGGAGTCCCGGTACCCCTTTAGCTTAGCTGTCTCTAAGGGCTGGGCCGATCCGTCCTCGGTGGACCCTCACCCGGCTTCCGCCTGCCTGAAGGACCCTCCTGTCTTTTACTTGATGGATCCTCCTTCAAGAACCCGACAGACAGACAAGTGAAGCAGCTCGATCGCTCCGCCTTGAGGCTGCGGGTCCCTCTCCCCTTCCGTGTGGGTCGCACAGGCACCAGGACTACCAGTTTACCTCAGACCCTCACAGATGTAACAGTTCACATTGCTGCGGCGGCAGAGTACCTCATGCAGGCCTCCCTCGACGCTGCTACCTGCGGAGTTATTGCCGCCTTAAATACCATAGCCATCTGTAAGGCCCTCTGGTTCCTATAATAGAGAGCGGACTCGGTCTCTAAGAAGCCTCTCACAGTACTCCTTTCCAGACCGATGGTTTGCCGATCGTCTGGACAGGCTCTTTTTTGTCTGACGCCACGGGAGGAATAGAGTACCTCCCTCCCCCAACTCTATCCCAGGATGTTTTTTACTAGACACGCAGGGCCCGACCTTCTCAGCCCTTCTCGAGTCCACCTCGTCCTGGCAGTCTAGACAAAGACCAAGGAGTCTCGTCCTCTTCAATCTGGGCTGCCGCCTCAGACCACAAATGGGTGCGATACCTTGTGTCTTCTGGTTACCAGATTGAATTCCGGACCCGATCCCCTGAGCAGTCTTTTCTCTCAAACCCCCCCCAAAGGCTCCAAACACCGCGAGGCCTTCTCCTCAGCGATTTCACTCCCTCCAAACGGCGGGGATGATGGTACCGGTTCCGGACGGCGAGAGGTTCAAGGCCTTCTATTCCAACCTCTCATGATCCCCAAAAAAGGACGGGTCAGTTTGACCCATCCTGGACCTCTAACACCTGAGTAAACATGTGCACGTAAGGAGATTCAGAATGAAATTCCTAGAGTCCATTATTACCTTTATGGTCGAAGGAGAATTCCTTGCCTCCCTAGCTATCAGGGACGCGTACCTGCACATACCCATCGCTCCAGCTCACCAAAAGTTCCTCCGCTTCGCTGTTCAGGACTTCTTTTTTTTTTTTTTCTTTTCATTTGTGGCCCTATCCTCGGCTCTGCCACAGCACCAAGGGTCTTAACAAAGGTCATGGTGGCCGCCATGAGTGCCCTTCACTCCAGGAGAGTGTCTGTTCTGCCTTGCTTGGATGACCTCCTCATCTCAACCAGCGTGCAGATCTCTGTGGGCACCCTATCCCGCTTATGGCGGCTCCTGACTCCAGTCAAATCATCCCCGATCCCGTCAAAATCCGTCACCTCCCTGGGCATGTCCCTGGACACCCTTCGGGGCTTGATATTTCTCCCTCAAGACAAGGCGACCACTCTACAACAAGTGGTACACTGTTTTCTACATAATCCTCTCGCTCCATACGATTCAGTATGAGAGTGCTAGGTAGGATAGCGGCGGCTATAGAGGCAGTACTGCTCGCTTAGCCACACCACCGCCCCCTGCAGCTTGCACTTCTAGCTGCCTGGGACAAGAGCCCCTTTTTTCCTTTGACGACCTTTTCACCTGACACCTTCAGTCAGGTGTGCGCTTTGCTGGTGGCTTCAGTCCTCTTCCATATCGAGAGGGAGTTTTTCTCCCCCTAGTTGACTGGCTACTCCTGACCACGGACGCCAGCCTCTTAGTCTGGGGAGCAGCGTACTGACTCTACACTGCTTGGGGACGTTGGACGCCCCAGGAGTCTTCCCTTCCCAGAAATCATCCTGAAAATCAGTGCGAGAAAGTGAGAAAATCAGTGAGAAAATCTTTCTCACGCTCAGGTCATTCTTCCCTTCTGCTAGCAGGTCGTTTCATTCGGGTCCAATTGGACAATGCAACAGCTGTGGCGTAGGTCCATCGGCAGGGAGGTACCAGCAGCAAGACCTCTTATTTCAAGGTCCTCAGGATCCTCACCTGGGCCGAATCCACGGGGGTCTGTGTTTTCAGCGTTACACATACCGGGAGTAGAGCACTGGGTGGCGGACCTTCTAAGTCGCCAAGGCCTGGCTGTCGGAGAGTGTTTTCTCCACCCAGAAGTGTTCCCACACATCTGCACTCGCTGGGATACACCAGACATGGATCTAATGGCCTCAAGGTTGAACGCAAAGGTACCCACGTTCTTAGCCAGGTCACGTGATCCACAGTCCATCGGCGCGGATGCTCTAGTCTCCTGAAGTTGCTTCCGTCTACCTTACATATTTTTCGCCTCTGCCCCTGCTGCCGCGAGTAATCAGGAAGATCAAGGCAGAAGGAGTGCCGGTGATACTAATAGCACCGGACTAGCCCAGGTGCGCCTCGTATGCCGAATTAGTACAATTGATCATGGCGCCTCGTAAGCATCCCAGACCTGCTGACCCAAGGGCCCATTTCCCATCAGAATTCCAGAGCCCTGAAGCTTACGGCCTGGCCATTGAGCCCTGGACTTTAACAAGAGCGAGATTCTCTCCCGCGGTCATCTCGACCATGTACAGTGCCCGAAAGCCGGCCTTCATCCCGTATTTACCACCGTACGTGGAAAACTTTCCTTTCCCCGTGCAGGGAATCTAATGTCCAACCTATGCCTCTGGCGATCCCCAGAATTCTTGATTTCTTTGTCGCTCCATTGGGAGACCCAGACAATTGGGTGTATAGCTTCTGCCTCCGGAGGCCACACAAAGTATTACACTTTAAAAGTGTAACCCCTCCCTTCTGCCTATACACCCTCCCGTGCATCACGGGCTCCTCAGTTTTATGCTTTGTGTGGAAGGAGGCAAACATCCACTCATGCATTCTCATTTTAGTTATATCGGTTGGAAGAAAAGCGGGGCCCCCGGCATGTTCCCTTCTCACCCCACTACGTCGGCGGTGCTGTTAAGGTTGAGGTACCCATTGCGGGTACAAAGGCCGGAGCCTCATGCTGTTTTTCCTTCACCATCCCTTAGCGGCTCTGGGAGAAGTGGGATCCTGACCGGTCATCCATTTACTGGGACCGGGCTCCCTCCGCAGCCCCTGTGGGAATCTGCCGGACAGGAGTCTATTCATCCTCTGGGACCGGGCCCTGCATCTATAAGGTACTCTGTGTTCCCATGGGGACTGTGCATGGAGCGCCTTTTTCCCGGACGCTGCAGCAGCTGCTGATTTGTGAAGACCGGCGGACCTCCGCGCCGACCGCGCCGGCTTGTCGGCCGCGGTCTTAAATTTAGTCCCCGGCTTCATCGCGGTCTAGTAGCAAAACTCCCGCCCCCGGACCTGTCTGTCAGGGGTAAGGGCGGGACGGCCGACCTGACGTCGGATGTGAGGGCCGGAGCATCCTGTATGTTTCCTCCCCCCTCACTGATCACTGTGGGGACCCCAGATTCCCGCACTTTCCTAGCGCCGCCCACGGCTCCACTCCTCCCCTGAGAGCTCCGGCAGCCATTTTTCTGCCATTCTGCCGGTGGAGGATTATCAGGGAAGAGCTCTGCAGCTCTGGGAGACCTAAGGCAGGGAATCTGGAGGACACACACTCCGCTTTTTAGCGGTCGGTAAGCCACACCGGTCACCCGGTGCTGGTCCCCCTAGGGTGCCGGAATAGATACGTATTTTGTATATAAATATTTCTGTTCGGCCGGGCTGTATACCCTTTCCCATAAACCCTCAATGATCACTCTCCTAGGAGACAACAGCATGTCGTCCACAAGGAGCAAGGGCGCTAAGGCACAGGGTTTTTTTTGCGTCCTGTACCTCTTGTGCGGCTATGTTACCTGCGGGTTCCACCTACCCTCACTGTGAGCAATGCTCGACCCCTGTTTCGCTTGCTCAGCCGGAGCCTCGGTCACTAGTGGGCCCCTCGGCTCAGGTAGACCCACCTGCTCCCCCTGTCCAGGCGGCAGGGACAGAGTTTGCAGTTTTTGCTGAGAGACTCTCTGAGTCACTTTCACAATCCATGGCTCAGTCTATGGACAAATGGTCTGCCAAGCTGCTAGAAGCCTTGCAGTCCAGACCGGTCCTTACACAGGCCCCGGGCCCTGTTGGTTCGTCGCCTCCAGGTACCTCTCGGTCCGCGTCGCAGCGCGCTCCCAGGTTGGGCCCTAGGTCTCACGTGGAGGACTCCTGCCCGGACCACAGTCCTAGACAGGCTAAGCGGGCTCGCTGGGAATCTTCCCCGACTTCTTCACGCTGCTCGGGGTCCCACCTTGATGACTCTCTGGAGGACGAGGCGGACGGCGCAGCTCAGGGCTCTGACCCTGACGTCGCCCTCAACCTTGATACACCTGAAGGGGACGCCTTAGTAAATGATCTTATCTCGTCCATCAACCAGGTGTTAGATCTATCTCCCCCGCCTCCACCTATAGAGGAGTCGGCTTCTCAGCAGGAGAAACACCAGTTTCGGTTCCCCAAACGTACACTGAGTGCGTTTTTTGATCACTCTAACTTCAGAAATGCTGTCCAGAAGCCCAGAGCGGTTCCGGACAAGCGCTTTACTAAGCGCCTTACTGACACACGTTACCCCTTCCCCTCTGACGTTGTTAAGGGTTGGGCTCACTGTCCCAAGGTGGATCCTCCAGTCTCTAGATTGGCGGCTAGATCTGTGGTATCGGTTGCAGATGGCTCATCGCTAAAAGATGCCACTGACAGGCAGATAGAGCTCCTGGTGAAATCCATCTATGAAGCCACGGGCGCGTCTTTTGCCCCGGCTTTTGCAGCCGTGTGGGCACTCCAAGCTATCTCAGCTTGTCTGGCTGAGATTAATGCGGTCACACGAACTTCTGCTCCGCAGGTTGCGTCTTTGACTTCTCAGGCGACGGCATTTTCTTCCTATGCCATGAACGCAGTCCTAGACTCTGCTAGCCGTACAGCGGTGGCATCCGCTAATTCAGTGGCAGTCCGCAGGGCCATGTGGCTGCGAGAATGGAAGGCCGACTCGGCTTCCAAGAGGTTCTTAACCGGTTTGGCGTTTGCTGGCGACCGATTGTTTGGCGAACGATTGGATGAGATTATTAAGGAATCCAAGGGAAAGGACTCCTCCTTACCCCAGTCCAAACCGAAAAGACCTCAGCAACTGAAAATACAATCGAGGTTTCGGTCCTTTCGTCCCTCCGCCAAGTCCCAATCCTCTTCGTCCAACAGGCCGGAGAAAGGCCAGAGGAACTCCTATGCGTGGCGGTCTAAGTCACGACCCCAAAAAGCCGCAGGAGGCACTGCCTCCAAAGTGGCCTCCTCATGACTCTCGGCATCCCCGAACCGCATCCTCGGTCGGTGGCAGGCTCTCCCGCTTTTGCGACGCCTGGTGGCCACATGTTCAAGACCGATGGGTGAGAGACATTCTGTCTCACGGTTACAGGATAGAGTTCAGCTCTCGTCCTCCGACTCGTTTCTTCAGAACCTCTCCGCCCCCCGCTCGGGCCGACGCACTTTTTCAGGCAGTGGACGCTCTGAAGGTAGAAGGAGTTGTGATTCCCGTTCCCCCTCAGGACCTTGGTCGCGGCTTTTACTCCAACTTGTTCGTGGTGCCAAAGAAGGACGGATCATTCCGTCCCGTTCTGGACCTCAAACTACTCAACAGACATGTGAGCACCAGACGGTTTCGGATGGAATATCTCCGCTCGGTCATCGCATCGATGTGATCGACATCAAGGATGCTTATCTCCACGTGCCGATCGCACCCGAACATCAACGCTTCTTGCGTTTCGCCATCGGGGACGAACACCTTCAGTTCGTGGCATTGCCTTTCGGCCTGGCGACAGCCCCACGGGTTTTCACCAAAGTCATGGCATCCGTCGTGGCGGTCCTACACTCTCAGGGCCACTCGGTGATTCCCTACTTAGACGATCTCCTAGTCAGGGCACCTTCTCGGGTGGCGTGTCAACACAGCCTTACCATCGCTCTGGAGACTCTCCAGCAGTTCGGGTGGATCATCAACTTCCCAAAATCCAAGTTGACACCGACCCAGTCACTGACTTACCTCGGGATGGAGTTTCATACACAATCAGCGGTAGTCAAGCTACCGCTGGACAAACAGCTGTCTCTGCAGGCAGGGGTGCAGTCTCTTCTTCGGGGTCAGTCACACCCCTTGAGGCGCCTCATGCACTTCCTGGGGAAGATGGTGGCAGCGATGGAGGCAGTGCCCTTCGCGCAATTCCATCTGCGCCCACTCCAATGGGACATTCTCCGCAAATGGGACAGGAGGTCGACTTCCCTCGACAGGAACGTCTCTCTTTCCCATGCAACCAAGACGTCTCTTCAGTGGTGGCTTCTTCCCAATTCTCTATCGCAGGGAAAATCCTTCCTGCCCCCAACCTGGGCTGTGGTCACCACGGACGCGAGCCTGTCAGGGTGGGGAGCGGTTTTCCTCCACCACAGGGCTCAGGGAACCTGGACTCCGATAGAGTCTTCCCTTCAGATCAATGTTTTGGAGATAAGGGCAGTGTATCTAGCCCTATTGTCCTTCCAGCGGTGGCTGGAGGGCAGACAGGTCCGTATACAGTCGGACAACGCCACTGCCGTCGCATACATCAACCACCAGGGCGGCACGCGCAGTCGTCATGCCTTCCAGGAAGTCCGGCGGATTCTGCAGTGGGTGGAAGCCACAGCCTCCACGATCTCCGCAGTTCACATCCCGGGCGTAGAAAACTGGGAAGCAGATTTTCTCAGTCGTCAGGGCATGGACGCGGGGGAATGGTCTCTTCACCCAGACGTGTTTCGAGAGATCTGTCGCCGCTGGGGAACGCCGGACGTCGATCTCATGGCGTCACGGCACAACAGCAAAGTCCCGGCATTCATGGCACGGTCTCAAGATCACAGAGCTCTGGCGGTGGACGCATTAGTTCAGGATTGGTCGCAGTTTCGACTGCCTTATGTATTTCCTCCCCTGGCGATGCTGCCCAGAGTGTTACGCAAGATCAGGTCCGACTGTCGTCGCGCCATTCTCGTCGCCCCAGATTGGCCGAGGCGGTCGTGGTACCCGGATCTGTGGCATCTCACGGTGGGTCAGCCGTGGGCGCTTCCAGACCGCCCAGACTTGCTGTCACAAGGGCCGTTTTTCCATCTGAATTCTGCGGCCCTCAACCTGACTGTGTGGCCATTGAGTCCTGGCTCCTAGCGTCTTCAGGGTTATCTCAGGATGTCATTGCCACTATGAGACAGGCCAGGAAACCAACGTCCGCCAAGATCTATTACAGGTCTTGGCGGATCTTCTTGTCCTGGTGCTCTGATAATGGTTTTGCTCCCTGGCCTTTTGCCTTACCCATTTTTCTTTCATTCCTTCAATCCGGAATGGACAAGGGTTTGTCACTCGTCTCTCTCAAGGGACAAGTATCGGCGCTCTCAGTATTTTTTCAAAAGCGTCTGGCCAGGCTTCCGCAGGTCCACACGTTCCTGCAGGGAGTTTGCCACATAGTCCCACCTTACAAGCGCCCGCTGGAACCCTGGGACCTTAACAGGGTGCTAACGGCTCTTCAGAAACCACCTTTCGAGCCGCTGCGGGATGTCTCTTTATCACGTCTTTCGCAAAAGGTGGCATTTCTAGTGGCAGTTACATCACTCCGAAGAGTGTCGGAGCTTGCAGCGCTGTCATGCAAAGCCCCCTTCCTGGTTTTTCACCAGGATAAGGTGGTTCTGCGTCCTGTCCCGGAATTTCTCCCTAAGGTGGTATCTCCTTTTCATCTCAATCAGGATATCTCCTTACCTTCATTTTGCCCTAATCCAATTCACCAATGTGAAAAGGATTTGCACTCATTAGATCTAGTGAGAGCACTCCGGTTCTACGTGTCTCGCACGGCGCCCCTGCGCCGTTCAGATGCGCTCTTTGTTCTTGTCGCTGGCCGGCGTAAGGGATCGCAGGCTTCCAAGTCAACCTTGGCTCGGTGGATCAAGGAACCGATTCTTGAAGCTTACCGTTCTGCGGGGCTTCCGCTTCCTTCGGGACTGAAAGCCCATTCTACCAGAGCCGTGGGTGCGTCCTGGGCATTGCGGCACCGGGCTACGGCTCAGCAGGTGTGTCAGGCAGCTACCTGGTCTAGCCTGCACACTTTCACGAAACACTATCAGGTGCATACCTATGCTTCGGCAGACGCCAGTCTAGGTAGGCGAGTCCTTCAGGCGGCGGTTGCCCACCTGTAAGAGGGAGTCGTGTCTGCTCTTTTTATCGAGGTATTCTTTTACCCACCCAGGGACTGCTTTTGGACGTCCCAATTGTCTGGGTCTCCCAATGGAGCGACAAAGAAGAAGGGAATTTTGTTTACTTACCGTAAATTCCTTTTCTTCTAGCTCCTATTGGGAGACCCAGCACCCGCCCCTGTACCCTTCGGGCTGGTTGTTCTTTTGTGTACACATGTTGTTCATGTTGAATTGTACTTTTGGTTCATGGTTTTCAGTTCTCCGAACATCCTTCGGATTGAATTTACCTTAGACCAATTTATAAGTTTCCTCCTTCCTGCTTTTGCACCAAAACTGAGGAGCCCGTGATGCACGGGAGGGTATATAGGCAGAGGGGAGGGGTTACACTTTTAAGTGTAATACTTTGTGTGGCCTCCGGAGGCAGAAGCTATACACCCAATTGTCTGGGTCTCCCAATAGGAGCTAGAAGAAAAGGAATTTACGGTAAGTAAACAAAATTCCCTTCTTTGTTTGCAGTCAGGTTGCAAAAGGGGTTGGCCCTCACCTCCCTTAAGGGGCAGGTTTCATCTCTCTCAATATTCTATCAATACCGCCTAGCTTGCAATCCGCAAGTCAAGACTTTCCTCAAGGGCGTTTCCTATCTAGTTCCCCCATATAAACGGTCGCTGGACCCATGGGACCTCAATCTCGTTTTGGACGGTATCCAGGTTCCCCTTTGAACCGTTTAAGGAATCTTCTCTTACTCTTCTCTCCTGGAAGGTAACATTCTTAGTGGCGATAACGTCCATCAGACAAGTTTCGGAACTGGCAGCACTCTCTTGCCGCGAACCCTTTCTGATCTTTCATCAGGACAAGGTGGTTCTACGCCCCCTTCCGAATTTTCTTACGAAGGTTACTTCTCCGTTTCATATGAACGAGGACATTGTTCTGCCTTCCTTTTGTCCACACCCAGTCCATAGGGTGGAAAGGTTCCTATATTCGCTAGACCTTGTGAGGGCTCTCAGATATTGCGTACCCAGGACAGCCCCTCTAGGAACATGGACTCCTTGTTCGTCATTCCTGAAAGGCCTAAGAAAGGAGACGCAGCTTCATGGGCAACGCTGGCTCGCTGGATTCGCTCTGAGATCCAGGAGGTCTACTGCTTGCAACTCAAGCCCATTCCTAGTGGGCTGCGGACTTATTCCACGCGAGCAATTGGTGCCTCATGGGCCATTAGGCATCAGGCTTCAGTGGAACGGGTGTAAGGCTGCAACCTGGTCTTGCCTACATACTGTTTCAAAGCATCACATAGTCCATACCCAGGCTTCGGCTGAGGCGAACCTAGGTAGGAAAATTCTGCAAACGATAGTGGAGCACCTATCTCACTAGGCGCTCCTGGCTATCTGGGACTGGTTCCTAGTCCTTGGGTTGCGTTGTTTGTTTACCCACCCAGGGACTGCTTTAGGACGTCCCATGGTCCTGTGTCCCCCAATGAGGCGTCAGAGAGAAACGGATTTTCTTCGGCGCTCTATTGGGAGACCCAGACGATTGGGTGTATAGCACTGCCTCCGGAGGCCACACAAAGCAATTACACTAAAAAGTGTAAGGCCCCTCCCCTTCTGGCTATACACCCCCAGTGGGATCACTGGCTCACCAGTTTTCTGCTTTGTGCGAAGGAGGTCAGACATCCACGCATAGCTCCACTGTTTGTAGTCAGCAGTAGCTGCTGGCTCTATCGGATGGAAGAAAAGAGGGCCCATATAGGGCCCCCAGCATGCTCCCTTCTCACCCGCGGTGGTGCTTGTAAGGTTGAGGTACCTATTGCTGGTACAGAGGCTGGAGCCCACATGCTGTTTTCCTTCCACATCCCCTGGAGGGCTCTGTGGAAGTGGGATCTTGCCGGCCCCCAAGCCCTGGGGCCGGGCTCCATCCACAGACCCAGAGAACCTGCTGGATTTGGAGCGGGAGTGCCGTTCAGGGACAAGGCCCTGCAACTTTCAGGTACTCTGTGTCCCCGGCAGGCACGGACACTCTCAAGGCTTGCTGAGCGTTATAGTGCGCCGGGGACAGTAGCGCTGTACGCTGGGGTTAGGTCACTGCAGCTTTGCTGAGTGACGTTACATGTTGGGAACTACTGCGCCGACCGCTCCTGGAGCGGCGGCGCAGCTGCGACTTGTGGTGCGCCGGGGGCTTTGCGCCGACCGCGCTTTTACGGCGGCGGCGCTTCTAACTTTAGCCCCCGGCTTCTGCGGCCTAGCGCCGCTTCGTTCCCGCCCCCACCCTGTCAATCAGGGTAGGGGAGAGACGCTGCTCAATTGGCAGCGCCGAGGGCTGGAGCTTTATTTATATGCTCCAGCCCTCTCACTAGGCACAGGGGGAAGCAGACTTCCCGCTCTTCTTCGGTGTACGCCCAGGGCCCGCCCCCCCTCTCCACAAGGACGCCGGCAGCCATTATACATGCGATCTGGCTGGGGAAGGGCAGCAGGCTCTGGGAGACCCAGACTAGAGGGATTTCTGGCGACCACACACCGCTCCTAAGCGGGCGGTAAGCTGCACAGTAGTGCTGGCCCCACTAGTGCCTCAGTGATATATATTAGTGTACTTCTTTCTTGGTACCATATATATATATATATATATATATATATATATATATATATATATATATATATATATATATATTTATATAGTGCACTGTAAGGTCGCTTCTTGGCTGGACACCCTGTACTGCTCTGAGGAGGCAGCAACATGTCATCCGCAAAAGGCAAGGCTGCCAAGGCACGGGCTGTGTGCACTGTTTGTACTGCATGTGGGGCTGATCTACCGGCAGGCTCCAATGATTCACATTGTGTGCAATGTTCAGTCCCAGTGGCACTTCGTCAGCCAGAGCCTATTGTGGTGGTAGCCCAGGCAGAGACGCCTGTGAACCCTGCCCCGGTGACGGGGACAGACTTTGCAGTGTTTGCTGATAAAATGTCTGAGACTATGACAAAAATCCTGGAGACCTTGCAGGCCAGGCCAGTTCCTCAGACCATGGACACTGCTGTGGCTATGCTCTCCGGTCCCCCTCAGTTGGAACTCATCCGTACTTCAAGGGGGTCTCAAGCATCACAAGCTGAAGTCTCTGACTCAGATGACAGTCCCAGGCAGCCTAAGCGAGCTCGCTGGGAAAGACCCTCGACGTCATCACACTGCTCAGGGTCTCAGCAAGAAGAGTCTCTCTGTGATGAGACTGAGGACGGTGATCAGGATTCTAATCCTGAGGCCCCTCTCAATCTGGATGCCCCTGATGGTGACGCCATGGTTAATGACCTTATATCGGCGATTAATAGACTGTTGGATATTTCTCCCCCAGCTCCTTCAGCAGAGGAGGCAGCTGCACAGCAGGAGAAGTTCCATTTCCTGTATCCCAAGCGTAAATTAAGTGCTTTTTTGGACCACTCTGACTTCAGAGAATCAATCCAGAAGCACGACGCTCATCCAGACAAGCGTTTTTCTAAACGTTCTAAGGATACCCGTTATCCTTTTCCCTCTGAAGTGGCCAAACGCTGGACCCAGTGCCCAAAGGTGGATCCCCCAATTTCCAAGCTTGCGGCTAGATCCATAGTCGCAGTAGAGGATGGCGCTTCACTTAAAGATGCCAACGACAGACAGATGGACCTTTGGTTAAAATCTGTCTATGAAGCTATCGGCGCGTCGTTTGCTCCAGCATTCGCGGCCGTGTGGGCACTACAAGCTATTTCAGCTGGTTTAGCACAGGTGGATGCTATCATGCATCCATCAGTGCCGCAGGTGGCGTCCCTAACTTCGCAAATGTCTGCGTTTGCGACCTATGCTATCAATGCTGTCCTAGAATCTACGAGCCGTACCTCTATGGCGGCCGCCAATTCTGTGGTTTTGCGCAGAGCCTTATGGTTAAAGGACTGGAAAGCAGATGCTGGTTCCAAAAAATGCTTAACCAGCTTGCCATTATCTAGAGACAGACTGTTTGGTGAGCCATTGGCTGAAATCATAAAACAGTCCAAGGGTAAGGACTCTTCCTTGCCACAGCCCAGAGCAAGTAAACCTCAACAGAAAAAGTGGCAGTCGAGGTTTCGGTCCTTTCGAGGCTCGGGCAAGCCCCAATTCTCCTCGTCCAAAGGGACTCAGAAAGGACAAGGGAGCTCAGATTCCTGGCGGGCTCACTCACGCCCCAGGAAAGCAAATGGAGGAACCGCTTCCAAGGCGGCTACCTCATGACTTTCGGCCTCCTCCCTCCGCATCCTCGGTCGGTGGCAGGCTCTCCCGCTTTTGCGACATTTGGCTGTCACAGGTCAAAGACCGGTGGGTAACAGACATTTTGTCTCGCGGGTACAGAATCGAGTTCAGTTCTCGGCCTCCACTTCGGTTCTTCAGAACCTCCCCACACCCCAACCGAGCAGATGCCCTGCTGCAGGCGGTGGACTCTCTAAGAGCAGAAGGAGTCGTGATCCCTGTCCCCCCTCAGGAACGGGGGCGAGGATTTTACTCCAATCTCTTTGTGGTTCCAAAAAAGGACGGCTCCTTCCGTCCTGTTCTGGACCTAAAACTGCTCAACAAGCATGTGAACGCCAGGCGGTTCCGGATGGAATCCCTCCGCTCAGTCATTGCCTCAATGTCCCAAGGAGATTTCCTAGCATCAATAGACATCAAAGATGCTTATCTCCACGTGCCGATTGCTACGGAGCACCAACGCTTTCTGCGCTTCGTGATAGGAGACGACCATCTTCAGTTCGTGGCTCTGCCATTTGGTCTGGCGACAGCCCCCCGGGTGTTCACCAAGATCATGGCAGCAGTGGTAGCAGTCTTGCACTCTCACGGACACTCTGTGATCCCTTACTTGGACGATCTACTGGTCAAGGCACCCTCTCAGGAGGCATGCCAACTCAGCCTGAATTTTGCACTGGAGACTCTCCAGGCGTTCGGGTGGATCATCAACTTCCCAAAGTCAAATCTGTCACCGACCCAATCACTAACGTATCTTGTCATGGAGTTTCATACTCTCTCAGCGATAGTGAAGCTTCCGCTGAGCAAGCAGCGGTCACTACAGACAGGGGTGCAGGCTCTCCTTCAAAGTCAGTCGCACTCCTTAAGACGCCTCATGCACTTCCTCGGGAAGATGGTGGCGGCAATAGAGGCGGTTCCGTTTGCGCAGTTTCATCTGCGTCCACTTCAATGGGACATTCTCCGCCAATGGGACGGGAAGTCGACATCCCTGGACAGGAAAGTCTCCCTTTCCCAGACGGCCAAGGACTCTCTGCAGTGGTGGCTCCTCTCCACCTCATTATCACAGGGAAGATCCTTCCTACCACCGTCCTGGGCGGTGGTCACGACAGACGCGAGCCTGTCAGGGTGGGGAGCAGTGTTTCTCCACCACAGGGCTCAGGGTACGTGGACTCAGCAGGAGTCCAGCCTTCAGATCAATGTTCTGGAAATCAGAGCAGTGTATCTTGCCCTTCTAGCCTTCCAGCAGTGGCTGGAAGGGAAGCAGATCCGAATTCAATCGGACAACTCCACAGCGGTGGCATACATCAATCACCAAGGGGGGACTCGCAGTCGGCAAGCCTTCCAGGAAGTCCGGCGCATTATGATGTGGGTGGAAGCCACGGCCTCCACCATATCCGCAGTTCACATCCCCGGCGTAGAAAACTGGGAAGCAGACTTCCTCAGTCGCCAGGGCATGGACGCAGGGGAATGGTCCCTTCACCCGGACGTGTTTCAGGAAATCTGTCGCCGATGGGGAAGGCCGGACGTCGACCTAATGGCGTCCCGGCACAACAACAAGGTCCCAACCTTCATGGCACGGTCTCGCGATCAAAGCGCTCTAGCAGCAGACGCCCTAGTGCAAGATTGGTCGCAGTTCCGGCTCCCTTATGTGTTTCCACCTCTGGCACTCTTGCCCAGAGTGCTACGCAAGATCAGATCCGACTGCAGCCGCGTCATACTCGTCGCTCCAGACTGGCCGAGGAGGGCGTGGTATCCGGATCTGTGGCATCTCACGGTCGGCCAACCGTGGGCACTACCAGACCGACCAGACTTACTGTCCCAAGGGCCGTTTTTCCATCGGAATTCTGCGGCCCTCAACCTGACTGCGTGGCCATTGAGTCCTGGATCCTAGCGTCTTCAGGCTTATCCCAAGGGGTCGTTGCCACCATGAGACAGGCTAGGAAGCCCACGTCTGCTAAGATCTACCACAGAACGTGGAGGATATTCTTATCCTGGTGCTCTGCTCAGGAAGTGTCCCCCTGGCCATTTGCATTACCTACCCTTCTTTCTTTCCTGCAATCTGGGTTAGAAAAAGGGTTGTCGCTCGGCTCCCTGAAAGGACAAGTCTCGGCGCTATCCGTCTTTTTTCAGAAGCGTCTAGCACGACTTTCTAAGGTGCGCACGTTCCTACAGGGGGTTTGCCATATCGTTCCCCCGTACAAGCGGCCGTTAGATCCATGGGATCTGAACAGGGTACTAGTTGCCCTCCAGAAGCCGCCCTTCGAGCCTCTGAAGGAGGTTTCACTTTCTAGACTATCACAGAAAGTGGCTTTTCTGGTAGCGATCACATCTCTCCGGAGAGTGTCTGAGCTAGCAGCGCTGTCTTCCAAGGCTCCCTTCCTGGTCTTCCACCAGGACAAGGTAGTGCTGCGCCCCATTCAGGAGTTTCTCCCGAAGGTGGTATCCTCTTTTCATCTTAATCAGGATATCTCTTTGCCTTCGTTTTGTCCTCATGCAGTTCATCGGTATGAGAAGGATTTACATTTGTTAGATCTGGTGAGAGCACTCAGAATCTACATTTCCCGCACGGCGCCCCTGCGCCGTTCGGATGCACTCTTTGTCCTTGTCGCTGGTAAGCGCAAAGGGTCGCAGGCTTCTAAGGCCACCCTGGCTCGATGGATCAAAGAACCAATTCTTGAAGCCTACCGTTCTGCGGGGCTTCCGGTTCCATCAGGGCTGAAGGCCCATTCTACCAGAGCCGTGGGTGCGTCCTGGGCATTGCGACACCAGGCTACGGCTCAACAGGTGTGCCAGGCAGCTACCTGGTCGAGTCTGCACACTTTCACCAAACATTATCAGGTGCATACCTATGCTTCGGCGGACGCCAGCCTAGGTAGAAGAGTCCTGCAGGCGGCAGTTGCCTCCCCGTAGGGGAGGGCTGTCTTTGCAGCTCTAACATGAGGTATTTCTTTACCCACCCAGGGACAGCTTTTGGACGTCCCAATCGTCTGGGTCTCCCAATAGAGCGCCGAAGAAGAAGGGAATTTTGTTACTTACCGTAAATTCCTTTTCTTCTAGCTCTTATTGGGAGACCCAGCACCCGCCCTGTTGTCCTTCGGGATTTTTGGTTTGTTTGCGGGTACACATGTTGTTCATGTTGAACGGTTTTCAGTTCTCCGATGTTACTCGGAGTGAATTTGTTTAAACCAGTTATTGGCTTTCCTCCTTCTTGCTTTTGCACTAAAACTGGTGAGCCAGTGATCCCACTGGGGGTGTATAGCCAGAAGGGGAGGGGCCTTACACTTTTTAGTGTAATTGCTTTGTGTGGCCTCCGGAGGCAGTGCTATACACCCAATCGTCTGGGTCTCCCAATAAGAGCTAGAAGAAAAGGAATTTACGGTAAGTAACAAAATTCCCTTCTTTGTGTACTCACCGTAAAATCGTTTTCTCTTAGCCATCATTGGGAGACACAGCACCCTCCCTGTTGCTCTGTTGGGCCTCAGCTTTTTTCTCTCTCAGTACTATTTTGTTATGAGTATTCACTCATGTTTTTTGTTACTTGTTCTACTTACACAAAAATCTGTTTTTAATCAAAGTGAAACTTTTGTCTTGTGAGTTTAGCCGATCGCCGGCATCACAGAGGTTAATTGTTCTCGGAGTCTGACGTCTTATTCGTGTGACCTATTTTTGTTCCTCCTAATAAATGTGCATTGGATCAGCAAGTCCAGGTCTAGGTGGACGGTGAATCAGACTCCTGCTATTCCACAATGGCTCAGAGTAACGCTCAGCACATTACAAACTTTTCTTCTAGTTTCTGCTGTGAAATAATGAACGCTGCTAATCTGCTGATAAGCTGCAGAAATTGCTTACTTTGTAGATCTATTGAACCGTGGAAAATGTTTGCTTAGGTTAAATGAAATATAATTCAAAAGAAGTGAAATTCAGTAAATTCCCCAAAGTCTAATCAATGAGCTGAATGCCCTGGGTGCCCGGCCGTCCATACTCAGCACTCCTATTATACCCGCAGCGTGTATTATTCTCTGTGCACAGTGGGCAAGGTTGGGTGATGAGTTATAAGGGGGTGTGCCCCTGGGTATAGTGAAATCTATGTATGGTAGTAATCGCAGGCCTGTCTGCCTCCATATGTCATGCTTTATTCAGCCCCTATGACATACTCCTGTTCTCCATCTACACCTTTGGCCTGGGACAGCTCATAGAGTCCCACAGCTTTCAGTGTCTTCTCTACGCTGATACGCAGATCTACATCTCTGGACCTGACATCACCTCCCTACTAACCAGAATTACACTATCTGTCTGCTATTTCATCCTTTTTCTCTGCTTGATTCCTAAAACTGAACATGGACAAAACACAATTCATTGTCTTTCCTCCTTTTCACTCAACCCCCCCCACCTGACATATCCATCAATGTCAATGGCTGCTCACTTTCCCCAGTGCCACGCGCTTGGTGCCTGGGAGTAATTCTAGACTCTGATCTCTGTTTCAAGCCACCCATCCAAGCCCTCTTCACCTCCTGCCACCTCAAACTCAAAAATATTTCCCGGATACGTACATTCCTTTCCCTAGTACATGCCCTTATTATCTCCCGCCTGGATTATTGCAACCTCCTGCTCTGTGGCCTCCCTACTATCAGTCTCGCACCCCTACAATCTATTCTAAACTAGGTGGCCCGACTAATCCCACCTGTCCCCCAGCTACTCCTTGACCTCTCCTTTCTGCAATCCCTTCACTGGCTTCCCATTGCCCAACGACTCCAGTTCAAAACCCTAACCATGACCAACAAAGCCATCCACAACCGTCTCCTCCCTACATTTGTGACCTAGTCTCCCGGTACTTACCTGCACGTAACCTTCGATCCTCACAAGATCTCCTTCTCTACTCCCCTCTCATCCCCTCTTCCCACTATTGCGTACAAGATTTCTCCCGTGCCTCCCCCTTACTCTGGAATGCTCTGCCACAACATAACATATATGCTCGCCTACCTTGACAAGCTTCAAAAGGAACCTGAAGACCCACCTGAATACCCATTCGTATCCTCACCCATCCCTTGTAGGCAGGGACCTCTTTCCTCCTCCTGTACCAGTCTGTGCCTTGTATTGTTTGATTATTGGACATGTCCATTTTACGTATACCATTTTCACATGTAAAGTGCCATGGAATAGATGGCGCTATAATAATAAATAATAATAATACTCGTCAGTGTTGGGCAGCATGAAATGTTTTTGTTTTTTTTGTGTGTAGATCTTACTAGAAACAGATAAAGATAAGAGCAGAGAGTTGCTCGTATTTTGGAGCCCACCCCCATTCCCGGAAAATAAACTGAAAATGCCCAGAGGTTCTTTTCGTCCATGGAATTCCTACCGTTCTGGAGGAACATGGACGACTTATACAGACTGACCCAGCAGACAGGATTGTGGCCAATATTGGACAGCTGATTCTTAGGAACTGGTACTGGTGGTGAAGCCCCCTGCCACAGCAAGACCCTCCATGGTTCTCCGGAAACAGTCAAGTTCTATGAAATCCTCTGTAAAAAAATTTGGCACTAAATCATACAGAAATCTGTACAAAAAATTGCCCATGCCCTAAGGGTGCGGCAGGACGGCACTGTTGTGACACCATTGTTTCATTGACGTGAGTGTCAAAAAGTGCATGTGGTGAACTGCAAGATGGTTTAGTATAAGCAGACCCTGACAGTGCGGATCCGAGTCCATGTTTATTAGGGTTGTCCACACTGATTATAGTAAATGTGGGTCACACAGGCAAATGACGCACTGTCCAAACCATGCTAGGTAATACGACAGCCACATACAGTCAGCCACGGTCATCTTACTGTTAAGTGACGTGAGAGCCTTCCCGGTGGCCTTGCTTGATATTTATAGCATTTTTTCTTTGTCGCTCCATTGGGAGACCCAGACAATTGGGTGTATAGCTTCTGCCTCCGGAGGCCACACAAAGTATTACACTTAAAAAAGTGTAACCCCTCCCCTCTGCCTATACACCCTCCCGTGGATCACGGGCTCCTCAGTTTTATACACACATCCACTCATGCATTCTCATACTTAGTTATGTCGGTTGGAAGAAAAGAGGGCCCCCACGGGGCCCCCGGCATGTTCCCTTCTCACCCCACTATGTCGGCGGTGTTGTTAAGGTTGAAGTACCCATTGCGGGTACAGAGGCTGGAGCCACATGCCGTCTCCTTCACCATCCCTTATGCGGCTCTGGGAGAAGTGGGATCCTAATCGGTCATCCATTTGCTGGGACCGTGCTCCATCCGCAGCCCCTGTGGGAATCTGCCGGACCGGAGCCTCTTCGACCTCAGGGACCGGGCCCTGCAACTCAAAGGTACTCTGTGTCCCCATAGGGGACTGTGCAGGGAGCGCACCTTCTCCCCGGAAGCCGCGGCAGCTGCTGAATTGAGGAGGCCGGTGGACTTCCGCGCCGACCGTGCCTGCTTGTCGGGCGCGGCCTCAAATTTAGTCCCCGGCTTCATCGCGGCCTAGTCGCAAAAATCCCGCCCCCGGGCCTGCCTGTCAGGGGTAAGGGCGGGATTACCGACATGACGTCGGATGTGAGGGCTGGAGCATCCTGCATGTCTTCCTCCCCCCTCACTGATCACTGTGGGCACCGCCCACGGCCCCACTCCTCCCCTGAGAGCTCCGGCAGCCATTTTCTGGCATTCTGCCGGTGGAGGCTTCTCAGTGAACAGCTCTGCAGCTCCGGGGGATCCAAGGCAGGGAATCTGGAGGACACACTCCGCTCGTTAGCGGTCGGTAAGCCACACCGGTCACCCGGTGCTGGTCCCCCTAGGGTGCCGGAATAGATATATATATATATATCTGTTCGGTCAGGCTGTATACCCCTTCCCATATACCCTCAGTGGTCACTCTCCTAGGAGACAACAGCATGTCGTCCACAAGGAGCAAGGCTGCTAAGGCACAGGTTTTTTTCGCGGCCTGTACCTCTTGTGGGGCTATGTTACCTGCGGGTTCCACCTACCCTCACTGTGAGCAATGCTCGACTCCTGCCTCGCTTGCTCAGCCGGAGCCTCGGACACTGGTGGGCCCCTCGGCTCATGTAGACCCCCCTGCTCCCCCTGACCAGGCTGCAGGGACAGAGTTCGCCTCTTTTGCTGAGAAACTCTTCGTCCAACAGGCCGGAGAAAGGCCAGAGGAACTCCTATGCGTGGCGATCCAAGTCACGCCCACAAAAGGCCGCAGGAGGCACTGCCTCCAAGACGGCCTCCTCATGACTCTCGGCCTCCCCTAGCCGCATCCTCGGTCGGTGGCAGGCTCTCCCGCTTTGGCGACGCCTGGTGGCCACATGTCCAAGACCGATGGGTGAGAGACATTCTGTCTCATGGTTACAGGATACAGTTCAGCTCTCGTCCTGCGGCTCGTTTCTTCAGAACCTCTCCGCCCCCCGCTCAGGCCGACGCACTTTTTCAGGCAGTGAACGCTCTAAAGATGGAAGGAGTTGTGATCCACGTTCCTCTTCAGGAACGTGGTCGCGGCTTTTACTCCAACTTGTTCGTGGTGCCAAAAAAGGACGGGTCATTCCGTCCCGTTCTGGACCTCAAACTACTCAACAGACATGTGAGAACCAGACGGTTTCGGATGGAATCTCTCCGCTCGGTCATCGCCTCGATGTCACAAGGAGACTTCCTAGCATCGATCGACATCAAGGATGCTTATCTCCATGTACCGATCGCACCCGAACATCAACGTTTCCTGCGTTTCGCCATCGAGGATGAACACCTTCAGTTCGTGGCATTGCCTTTCGGCTTGGCGACAGCCCCACGGGTTTTCACCAAAGTCATAGCATCCGTTGTGGCGGTCCTGCATTCTCAGGGCCACTCGGTGATCCCCTACGTGGACGATCTCCTAGTCAGGGCCCCGTCTCGGGTGGCGTGTCAACAAAGTCTATCCGTCGCTCTGGCGACTCTCCAGCGGTTCGGATGGATCATCAACTTCCCGAAATCCAAGTTGACACCGACCCAATCACTAACGTACCTTGGGATGGAGTTTCATACCCAGCAAGCGTTAGTCAAACTTCCGAGCGACAAACAGCTTTCTCTGCAGGCGGGGGTGCAATCCCTTCTTCGGAGTCAGTCACACCCCTTAAGGCGCCTCATGCACTTCCTGGGGAAGATGGTGGCAGCTATAGAGGCAGTCCCGTTCGCACAATTCCATCTTCGGCCACTCCAATGGGACATTCTCCGCAAATGGGACAAGAGTGCGGCTTCCCTCGACAAGAACGTCTCTCTTTCCCTTGCAACCGTCACTTCAGTGGTGGCTCCTTCCCAATTCTCTGTCGCAGGGAAAATCCTTCCTACCCCCAACCTGGGCTGTGGTCACCACGGACGCGAGCCTGTCAGGTTGGGGAGCGGTTTTTCTCCACCACAGGGCTCAGGGAACCTGGACTCCGATAGAGTCATCCCTTCAGATCAATATACTGGAGATAAGGGCAGTGTATCTAGCCCTATTGGCTTTTCATCGGTGGCTGGAGGGCAGGCAGATCCGTATCCAGTCGGACAACGCCACTGCCGTCGCCTACATCAACCACCAAGGCGGCACTCGCAGTCGTCTAGGCTTCCAGGAAGTCCGACGGATTCTGCAGTGGGTGGAAGCCACAGCCTCCACCATCTCCGCAGTTCACATCCCGGGCGTAGAAAACTGGGAAGCAGATTTTCTCAGTCGTCAGGGCATGGACGCGGGGGAATGGTCTCTGCACCCAGACGTGTTTCGAGAGATCTGTCGCCGCTGGGGAACGCCGGACGTCGATCTCATGGCGTCATGACACAACAACAAGGTCCCGGCATTCATGGCACGGTCTCAGGATCACAGAGCTCTGGCGGCGGACGCGTTAGTTCAGGATTGGTCGCAGTTTCGACTGCCTTATGTGTTTCCTCCTCTGGCGATGCTAACCACCTTTCGAGCCGCTGCGGGATGCCTCTCTATCACGTCTTTCGCAGAAGGTGGCCTTCCTAGTGGCAGTCACATCACTTCGGAGAGTGTCTGAGCTCGCAGCGCTGTCATGCATAGCCCCCTTCCTGGTGTTTCACCAGGATAAGGTGGTTCTGCGTCCTGTCCCGGACTTTCTCCCTAAGGTGGTATCCCCTTTTCATCTCAATCAGGATATCTCCTTGCCTTCATTTTGCCCTAATCCAATTCACCAGTGTGAAAAGGATTTGCACTCTTTGGATCTGGTGAGAGCACTCCGTTTCTACGTGTCTCGCACGGCACCCCTGCGTCGTTCAGATGCGCTCTTTGTCCTTGTTGCTGGCCAGCGTAAGGGCTCTCAGGCTTCCAGGTCAACCTTGGCTCGGTGGATCAAGAAACCGATTCTCGAAGCCTACCGTTCTTCTGGGCTTCCACTTCCTTCAGGGCTGAAAGCCCATTCTACCAGAGCCGTAGGTGCGTCCTGGGCATTGCGTCACCGGGCGACGGCTCAGCAGGTGTGTCAGGCAGCTACGTGGTCTAGTCTGCACACTTTCACGAAACACTATCAAGTGCATACCTATGCTTCGGCAGACGCCAGTCTAGGTAGGCGAGTCCTTCAGGCGGCGGTTGCCCACCTGTAAGAGGGGGCCGTTTTTCGGCTCTTTTTATCGCGGTATTCTTTTACCCACCCAGGGACTGCTCTTGGACGTCCCAATTGTCTGGGTCTCCCAATGGAGCGACAAAGAAGAAGGGAATTTTGTTTACTTACCGTAAATTCCTTTTCTTCTAGCTCCTATTGGGAGACCCAGCACCCGCCCCTGTACCCTTCGGGCTGGTTGTTCTTTTGTGTACACATGTTGTTCATGTTGAATTGTTCTTTTGGTTCATGGTCTTCAGTTCTCCGAACATCCTGAATTTACCCTAGACCAATTTATAAGTTTTCTCCTTCCTGCTTTTGCACCAAAACTGAGGAGCCCGTGATGCACGGGAGGGTGTATAGGCAGAGGGGAGGGGTTACACTTTTTAAAGTGTAATACTTTGTGTGGCCTCCGGAGGCAGAAGCTATACACCCAATTGTCTGGGTCTCCCAATAGGAGCTAGAAGAAAAGGAATTTACGGTAAGTAAACAAAATTCCCTTCTTTGTAGTGTTAATGGTAAAGAGAAAGTATCTGTTTTCACTTTTGTTGCTTTCAGTGTAGGGTATGCGCCCATGATCAGGACTCACTACGTCCTGGACGCGGCAGGTCCTGACCTGTGGGGCCGGGAGTCTCCTCCGCAGGATACCGCAGCTGCCCGTGCCAACGATCAGGGTTCGGGGCGCTTCGGTCTCTTTCTTCTGTTCTCCCTACGGAGACCGCAGCAAAGAATTGACATGCTTCTGGCTCAGAAAGCCGCACCGCAGCTCAGTTTACACCGTGTGCACTGCACGTACAGTGGGCACGGGATTTCTAGAAATTCCATCCACTGTTGTACTGTACAATTCAGCGTTTTGAAAGCAGCTGAAACATGCTTTGTCCAAAACACTGTGAATTGTGGGCACACAGCTTTAAGGCCCTGTTACACGAAACGACATATCTAACGATATATCGCCGGGGTCACGGATTCCGTGACCCACATCCGGCATTGTTAGCGACGTTGTTGCGTCTGACACCAACGATCGGCCGTTAACTATAGAAAATACTGCAAATAGAGAAAGTCCTGCACCGCCCGCCCTCAGGTTACCTTGTGGTTTTTTCTTTGTCGCTCCATTGGGAGACCCAGACAATTGGGTGTATAGCTTCTGCCTCTGGAGGCCACACAAAGTATTACACTTTAAAAAGTGTAACCCCTCCCTTCTGCCTATACACCCTCCCGTGGACCACGGGCTCCTCAGTTTTTTGCTTTGTGTGGAAGGAGGCACACATCCACTCATACAAAAAAAAAAAAGATTTATCATACATAGTATGACAGAAGAAAAGAGGTCCCCTATGGGGTCCCCGGCATGCTCCCTTCTCACCCCACTATGTCGGCGGTGTTGTTAAGGTTGAGGTACCCATTGCGGGTACAAAGGCTGGAGCCACATGCCGTCTCCTTCACCATCCCTTATGCGGCTCTGGGAGAAGTGGGAGCTTCATCGGTCATTAACCTGCTGAGACCGTGCTCCATCCGCAGCCCCTGGTGGAACCTGCTGGACCGGAGCGTTTTCATCCCCAGGGACCGGGCCCTGCACCTTCAAGGTACTCTGTGTCCCCATGGGGGGACGGTACGGGGAGAGAGGTCGCCTCTCTCCCCAGTAGCGCCGTCCGTTGTTTTTTCATCGGACTTCCGCGCCGGCCGTGCCTGCTTGTCGGGCACGGCCTTAAATTTAGTCCCCGGCTTCATCGCGGGCTAGTCGCGAAAAATCCCGCCCCCGGGCCTGCTTGTCAGGGGGAAGGGCGGTATTACCGACAGAGGGCTGGAGCATCTTTGCATGCCTCCCCTCCCCTCTCATGGACCACTATGGGGCCTCCAGATTCCCTCCTTTTGCCGGCGCCGCCCATGGCTCCACTCACCCCTTGAGAGCTCCGGCAGCCATGTTTGGCATTCTGCCGGTGTATGCTGCAGCTGCACATCTCTACAGCTCTGGGGGACCCACGACAGGGAATCTGGAGGACACCAGCGGTTGGTAAGCCACACCGGTCACCCGGTGCTGGTTCCCCTAGGGTGCCGTGATATATATATATATATATCTACATATATTATATATATTCGGAACGGCTGTTTAACCCTTTCCCATATACCCTCAGTGGTCGCTCTCCTAAGGGACACTTATTGCTTGCAGCATGTCGTCCACAAGGAGCAAAGCCCTTAAGACACAGGTTTTTTTCGCAGCCTGTACCTCTTGTGGGGAATGTTGTCACGCGGTTTTACCTTCACTTATGGAGAAAAATCCTAAATAAATCTTCCAGCACAGCAGCTGAATGCAGTCAGTTTTCTTCTTTCCTTGTTGGTTAACTATAGAAAATACTCATCAAATCGCCCATCGTTGACACGTCGTTCATTTTCAAAAAATCGTTGGTTGTTCAGGACTCAGGTTGTTCGTCGTTCCTGCGGCAGCACATATCGCTACGTGTGACACCGCAGGAACGAGGATCATCGTACCTGCGGTCGCACACAATGAGGAAGGAAGGAGGTGGGCGGGATGTTCGGCCCGCTCATCTTTGCCTTTCCGCTTCTATTGGGCGGCCGCTTAGTGACGCTGCTATGACGCCGAACGAACTGCCCCCTTAGAAAGGAGGTGGTTCGCCGGCCACAGCGACGTCGCTAGGCAGGTAAGTAGTGTGACGGGTCCTAACAGAGTTGTGAGCCACGGGCAGTGATATGCCCGTGACGCACAACCGACGGGGGCGGGTGCTTTCACCAGCGACATCACTAGCGATATCGCTGCGTGTAAAGCCCCCTTTAGAGTTGGCACTTGGGTGTGGATTGCTTATCTGGGGTTGGTATGGGCTGGATAGATGAATGATGGGCAGCAGCGGCTCCTCCTGATCAGTGCAGAGCAGAGCTAGATGGCTGATATCTCGAGTTCTTCTCTAGCATTTTAAATCCCTGCAGGAATATGGAGTGAGGTGAGAATGGCTGCTCATAGCACTGCATATCGCTGGGACCTATCTTGTACATTGTCACCTGTTTATTGAATTGAAAAAGAAAGCATTTAGCCATTTAAATACTGGAATTTTCAACATTTCTTTGCTGTGGTCACAGAGACCTGAAAGGGGACCGGTCATTGAAAATGACGTCTGATCTGCAGATGGGATTTTATATATGTAGTGGGGCGTAGAGCTGGTGACATGAGACATAGTTTTCTGGGAAAAAAGCTTCTGTAAAACTTGTGTTTTATTCCTTGAAATCCCTGGTGTTTGTTCACATCAGTCCAGTGGGTGGTCTTACTCAATGATTGACAGCTCTCGGCATGCACAGTCATATAGGGAGGACTGTCAATCACTAAGTAGGATCACCCATCAATAGTCCCCTAGATTGCACCATAATGTAAGACATATTGGTAATGTTAACCTGCAAGTTGCCACAATTGCAATATGTAAGTCACAAAAAAATAGTTAATTCTGATTTTTTTTGTGGTTGCGGCAACAAGCTGGTGATGTGACCCTGTTCACATAGATTATTGTGCTGATGCTGCAACCGTGCAGTACTTTCTGTGCATTGTGAGATGCGTCCAGAATCGTGACGCAGTCACTGCCAAAAATGAATTTGGATACAAAAGGTTCCACATGGGTGCGTTCCTCTTCTTCTGCAGGACGTTCTGTACAGATTGTTTTTCTTCATCGTTCCTATGGGAGACCCAGACCATGGGTGTATAGCTTCTGCCTCCGGAGGACACACAAAGTACTACACTAAAAAGTGTAGCTCCTCCCTCCGAGCATATCCACCCCCTGGATAACCAAATATAGCCAGTTCAATACTTTGTGTTCAGGAGGCACACATCCACACATGCATTCTCATCTGATTTTTGATTTTCAAGCGTTTGAAGAAAAGTGGGTCCAAGCCTGGATCCCCGGCATGTCCCTTCTCACCCCACTGTGTCGGCGGTGTTGTTAAGGTTGATTTCAGGGCTGGAGCCTTACATGCCGCGCTCCTTCACCATCCCTCGGGCTCTGGCTTGAAGTGGGAGCCAGCACGGTTCTCACTGCCTTGCAGGAGACCGGTCTCCATCCGCAGCCCTTTCAGGAACCTGCCGGACGGAGCACTCATCCCTCAGGGACCTGGCCCTGCGTCTCACAAGCTAAGTATTGAGACGTTTTTGTCAGGGGGGTCCCTTGCACTTTAATGTTGGGGAGAGTGTGTTATTTAACCTTTGTGACATTTCCGGCCGGTTCTCTGGTTTTCACCAGAGAACCGCGCCGAGGGTGCCTGCGCGCCGGCCGCATTGTAAAATTTAGGCCCCGGCTTCGCCTGAGACCTAGTTTCGTTTTCACTGCCCCTGCATGTCAGTCATGCAAGGGGACAGTGCGGCTCCGCCCACCGGCCGTTCGGCACAGGGGAGGACACTCCTCTCTGAGGAGATGTTTCCCTCCCCTGTATATCTCCTTGGCCCTCCGGATCCCGCTCTTTTACTAAGCCCCGCCCCCTCTCCTCACTCCGGCGCCATTTTCTCAGCGTTCTCACACTGATCGGCGCTGGCTGCAGCATCTCTGCTAATCTGTCTGGGGGTCCGAGCTGTGGGATCCGGAGGGCACACAAACGGTCTGGTAAGCCACAACCTCGGTTGTGGACTTTCTTATACACTCTCTGGGAGTCATTCTGGTAGAGCCCCCACCTCAGCAGCATGTCTGACACTAGGAGCAAGGCTGCAAGGCTGTACTCAATATGCACTGCATGTAAGCTCGTACTGCCTGAACCGAGCACATATCCACATTGTGATGCCTGCTCTAACATGGTGGTGCCTCAGCCTGGAGTCTCCCCAGTGGTCCCTCCGGCTGCTCCGGCCCCGGTGGCTGAACCCCCGGCATGGGTAGAATCCTTCTCTAAGTCTATCTCCCAGTCCTTTGCCGACTCCATGGGAGAGTTGTCCCGGACTCTGCTGAGCATGCATCAGCCCCCTTCTCAGGGCGCCTCTGCTGCTTCAGCTCGCTCTCCAGAGCTCACTGACGATTCTTCATCTGCTCCCAGACCCCGTCCTCCTAAAAGGAGACGCAGGGTCCCCTCTCCCTCCTCTCCTTCCTCGTCCCGCGGCTCTGATACACGAGCTGACTCGCAGGACGAGGAGGATGTCTTTTCTAGGGGCTCGGATGCTACCTCCATGTGCCCCATTGATCTGACCGAGGGTGACGCAGACGTTAGTGATTTGATTGCATCCATTAATTCTGTACTGGACCTCAATCCGCCAGTATCAGGGGAACAACCCTCTCTGGCAGAAAAGCACCAGTTTACCTTGCCTAAGAGAACAAGGAGTGTGTTCTTTAACCACTCCAGTTTTCAGGCCACTGTGACCAAGCCCAGGGCCTGTCCTGACAAACGCTTTCCAAAACGTGGTTCTGATGACCGTTTTCCTTTTCCACCAGAGGTGGTCAAGGAGTGGGCTCACTCACCTAAGGTAGACCCTCCGGTGTCTAGACTCTCAGCCCGGACAGTTGTGTCAGTGGCTGATGGCACCTCACTTAAGGATCCCACTGACCGCCAGGTTGACCTTCTGGCCAAATCTGTATATGAGGCGGCAGGGGCCTCGTTCTCCCCATCTTTTGCAGCAGTGTGGGCTCTCAAAGCCATCTCTGCTTCTCTAGAGGAGATGCATTCCCTAGCCAGGGAATCTATGCCTGAAATTGTTGCCTTAACTTCCCAGGCTTCAGCCTTTTCAGCCTACGCCATGTCTGCCATGCTGGAGGCTTCTCACCGCACTGCGGTGGCTTCGGCTACTTCCCTCGCTATCCGCAGGATCTTGTGGCTTCGAGAGTGGAAGGCAGACGCTTCTTCAAAGAAGTTCCTTGCTGGGCTCCCATTTGCTGGGTCCAGGCTGTTCGGTGAACAACTGGATGAGATTATTAAGGAAGCTACTGGCGGGAAGAGTACTTCCTTGCCACAGACTAAAACCAAGAAACCTGTCCAGGGCATGAACCAGTCGAGGTTTCGTTCCTTTCGTTCCTCCAACTGGTCGTCCTCTAAGCCCTCGGCCTCGTCCACTAACTCAGCCAAGGACCAGAAGTCCGCAGGAGCTGCTGCCACCAAGGCAGCCTCCTCTTGACTATCTGGCCGAGCCAGCAACGTCCTTGGTCGGTGGCCAGCTCTCCCACTTTGGCGACGTGTGGTTTCAACACGTCTCCGATCAGTGGGTGCGGGATATCATCTCCCACGGCTACAGGATAGAATTCTCTTCCAGCCCGCCAAACAGATTTTTTCTGTCAACTCCCCCTGCTCCAAGGCCGCCGCCTTCTCTCAGGCCGTGGCATCCTTGCAGGCCAACGGAGTAATTGTACCGGTTCCCGCCCGGGAACGGTTCAGAGGTTTCTACTCAAATCTCTTCCTAGTCCCCAAAAAGGACGGTTCCTTCCGGCCCATCCTGGATCTCAAGCTTCTCAACAAGCATGTTCAGGTGCGGTATTTTAGCATGGAGTCTCTGCGATCAGTCATTGCCTCAATGACCCAAGGAGATTTCCTGGCATCCATCGACATCAGAGATGCCTATCTGCATGTGCCAATTGCAGTTTCACACCAGCGTTGGCTACGTTTTGCAATCGGAGAGGAACATTTCCAATTCGTGGCTCTCCCCTTCGGGTTAGCCACGGCCCCTCGAGTATTCACTAAGGTCATGGCAGCAGTGGTTGCGGTTCTGCACCTCCAGGGGTTGGCAGTGATTCCTTACCTGGACGACCTTCTAGTCAAGGCTTCATCCAGTGCAGACTGTCAGCGGAGTGTCTCGCTCACTCTCGCCACTCTTGTTCAATTCGGGTGGCTTGTCAATCTGCCCAAATCCACTCTGACTCCGACCCAGAAGCTCACGTACCTAGGGATGCAATTCGAGACTCCGCCGGCACTTGTCAGGCTGCCCTTAGTCAAACAGCAGTCCCTCCATCTGGCGGTGCGCTCTCTGCTGAGGCCCCGCCGTCATTCCATCAGGCACCTAATGCAGGTGCTGGGTCAGATGGTGGCGACAATGGAAGCGGTTCCCTTTGCCCAGTTCCATCTGCGTCCTCTGCAGCTGGACATTCTCCGCTGTTGGGACAAGCGGACTTCTTCCTTGCACAGGCTAGTGGCTCTGTCGCCACAGACCAGGAGCTCTCTTCAGTGGTGGCTTCGGCCCCTCTCTCTGTCTCAGGGACGCTCCTTCCTTGCCCCGTCCTGGGTGATCCTCACCACGGATGCCAGTCTATCCGGCTGGGGAGCAGTATTTCTCCACCACCGAGCACAGGGCACTTGGACTCCGTCCGAATCAGCCCTCTCGATCAATGTGCTGGAAATCAGAGCTGTGCTCCTAGCTCTCGTAGCCTTTCACCACCTGTTGGCGGGCAAGCACATTCGAGTCCAGTCAGACAACGCGACAGCAGTTGCCTACATCAATCACCAGGGCGGGACTCGCAGCTGCCTGGCAATGTTGGAGGTTCAACGCATCCTTCAGTGGACGGAGGACTCAAAGTCCACCATATCCGCAGTCCACATCCCAGGCGTAGAAAACTGGGAGGCAGATTATCTCAGCCGTCAAACTGTGGACAGCGGCGAGTGGGCTCTGCATCCGGCAGTGTTTCGGTCAATCTGCCGCAAGTGGGGCACTCCGGAAGTGGATCTAATGGCATCCCGGCACAACAACAAGGTCCCGGTTTACGTGGCTCGCTCCCACGATCCTCAGGCCTTTGCAGCGGACGCGCTGGTTCAGGATTGGTCCCAGTTTCGTCTGTCTTACGTGTTTCCCCCTCTAGCTCTCTTGCCCAGAGTCCTGCGCAAGATCAGAATGGAGGGCCGTCGGGTCACCCTCATTGCTCCAGACTGGCCCAGGCGAGCTTGGTACCCAGACCTGCTCCATCTGTCCGTAGAGGTGCCGTGGCATCTCCCAGACCGCCCAGACCTTCTCTCACAAGGTCCGTTTTTCCGCCAGAATTCTGCGGCTCTCAGATTGACGGCGTGGCTCTTGAGTCCGGGATCTTGACGACTTCCGGCATTCCTCCCGAAGTCATTTCCACTATGACTCAGGCTCGGAAGTCTTCCTCGGCCAAAATTTATCACAGGACTTGGAGAATTTTCCTGTCCTGGTGTCGGTCTTCCGGCCATGCCCCATGGCCTTTTTCCTTGCCGACCATCCTGTCCTTTCTACAGTCCGGTCTGCAGCTAGGACTATCCCTCAATTCCCTCAAGGGACAGGTCTCGGCTCTGTCAGTGTTGTTCCAGAGGCGTATCGCCCGGCTGGCTCAGGTGCGCACCTTTATGCAGGGCGCATCTCACATCATTCCACCTTACCGGCGGCCTTTGGATCCCTGGGACCTTAATCTGGTCCTCACGGCCTTGCAGAAACCCCCCTTTGAGCCTCTTAGGGAGGTTTCTTTGTTTCGTCTTTCACAGAAAGTCGTCTTTCTAGTGGCCATAACTTCCCTCAGGAGAGTCTCTGATTTAGCTGCTCTCTCTTCGGAGTCACCTTTTTTGTTTTTTCATCAAGACAAGGTGGTTCTCCGTCCGACTCCGGACTTTCTCCCTAAGGTGGTATCTCCTTTCCACCTTAACCAGGACATTTCATTGCCGTCCTTTTGTCCGGCTCCTGTTCATCGCTTTGAAAAAGCGTTGCATACTTTAGATCTGGTGTTGGCGCTCCAGATCTATGTGTCACGCACCGCTGTTCTTAGGCGGTGCACCTCTCTTTTTGTGCTAACCACAGGTCGGCGGAAGGGCCTCTCGGCTTCTAAACCGACCCTGGCTCGTTGGATTAGGTCGGCCATCTCTGATGCCTACCAGTGTACTCAAGTGCCTCCCCCGCCGGGGATCAAGGCACACTCGACCAGAGCTGTCGGTGCCTCTTGGGCTTTCAGGCACCAGGCTACGGCTCAGCAGGTCTGTCAGGCTGCCACTTGGTCTAGTCTGCACACCTTTTCGAAGCACTACCAAGTGCATGCTCATGCTTCGGCAGATGCGAGCTTGGGCAGACGCATCCTTCAGGCGGCTGTCGCCCATTTGTGAAGTTAGGTTTCGCCTACTTCTCAGTTTTCTGTTAATTCCCACCCATGGACTGCTTTGAGACGTCCCATGGTCTGGGTCTCCCATAAGGAACGATGAAGAAAAAGAGAATTTTGTTTACTTACCGTAAATTCTTTTTCTTATAGTTCCGTAATGGGAGACCCAGCACCCTCCCTGTTGCCTGTTGGCAGTTTCTTGTTCCGCGTGTTATCACCGGCTGTTGTTGTAGACAGTAGCTCCGGTTGTTCCGGTTTTTTGCTCTATCTCTACTTGTGGGTGGCTATTCTCCTTCAGCTTTTTCACTAAACTGGCTATATTTGGTTATCCAGGGGGTGTATATGCTCGGAGGGAGGAGCTACACTTTTTAGTGTAGTACTTTGTGTGTCCTCCGGAGGCAGAAGCTATACACCCATGGTCTGGGTCTCCCATTACGGAACTATAAGAAAAAGAATTTACGGTAAGTAAACAAAATTCTCTTTTTTGCTGTTTTTGGTGTCTGTACTCACCAGAATATGACAGTCTGTATCCTTAGTAATGTCCTTGCTTATTGGATAAACCTGCGCTCGCTATAAGCTGCAATTCTTCTGATTTTCTGCCAAATTGTAGGAGTCTGACTCACGAGATGAATGTGGGTTGTGATGTTCGGGGAGCTGCTGGTTATGAAGTACTTGTGTGGGAATAGTATGTACTTAGTGCTATGAAGGGATCAAATACTGACCGATAAGAATGAAAACGTTCCACCCCAGAATAAGAGCATGTTTTATGGTGGTGACTTTTGAAAATAGCTAAAAGTTCATAATTGAAGAATAAATCCATCACCATCCAGCTACATGTTAAACACTTTTTGTGTTCCTTTTATGTTCCATTCTAATCTGAGAGCTCCGGCCCTGCGGCGCCATCTTCTCACTGGCCGGAAATCAGAAGTTACATTACAAGGTCTCAATACACGTCTGAGAGCCAGAACAAGGCTCTCATAGACTTGTATTAAGTTGTGACCTCGAGCGAGCTCCATGGAACACTGGAGCTGCTGACAGGTCACAAACTGGAGAACATCAATGGGAGCAGCGCAGATAACAGATTTAGACGGCTGCAATTAAGTATATAATAGGGCAGGGGACTTACTGTATATTTAAAGGGAACCTGTCAGGTGCAATATGTACCCAAAACCATGATCTGTTCTGGGTACATTTTGCTAATCCCTGCCTAACCGTCCCTGTATACACTAGCATAGATAAATACTTTTTCTAAAGATCCCTTTTAAGATCCTTTATGATCTTCTAATGAGCGAGGGGACTAGTTGAAAGGGGGTTACTTCCCCCGACTAGCTTGCAGGGACAATGGAGGCCATCCATATATTGAGACCAATGTAAAATATGCTACCAATGAAGCTGCCAGAAGGGTTCTGGCGATACAAGACAGATGGGACCAGCTCATCCACAATGATAGCTAATCTACAGTACATAGAAAACCCACGTCCAGTTCAGCATGTTGTTGACTTGTGCTCCACACATGACAGCTACGGCACCTGGAGGCGACATTCCTCAAGCAAGGCCGGCAGAAGAAGCCCAGCAGGTTAGCACACTGGAGTTTCATTAATAGTTCTAAGACCACTTTATGGAGAAGCCATAGACCTAACAAGAGGTGTCACTTGTGGGAGGAAATGTCACACGTTGTATATCAATATTTTGACCCTGTCTCTTCTGCAATAAAGGAGACCCTCCTAAACATGCAAATGCTGTGAGCAGGCGTGCCCACGTTAATATGTATTGGCGCCTGCGTGTGTCATTAACCCTACAGTTTAAGCTTTACTTTTGTTCCTAAATCAAGTACATTTATTCTTCCACTTCCTTTGGTCTCCACTAAAGTCAGGTGTACATGTACTGTATACTAGTGGGGTTATCTATGACTTCATTATTGTTTTTTATGGGGGTAAGAACTTATGTAATTGCTGACCACCTGCCTGCTCTCCCTGGGGAGGTCCTCTGCCGGCTCTGCCTGGGGAGGTCCTCTGCCGGCTCTGCCTGGGGAGGTCCTCTGCCGGCTCTGCCTGGGGAGGTCCTCTGCCGGCTCTGCCTGGGGAGGTCCTCTGCCGGCTCTGCCTGGGGAGGTCCTCTGCCGGCTCTGCCTGGGGAGGTCCTCTGCCGGCTCTGCCTGGGGAGGTCCTCTGCCGGCTCTGCCTGGGGAGGTCCTCTGCCGGCTCTGCCTGGGGAGGTCCTCTGCCGGCTCTGCCTGGGGAGGTCCTCTGCCGGCTCTGCCTGGGGAGGTCCTCTGCCGGCTCTGCCTGGGGAGGTCCTCTGCCGGCTCTGCCTGGGGAGGTCCTCTGCCGGCTCTGCCTGGGGAGGTCCTCTGCCGGCTCTGTCGGAGATTCTTCTGCTTCAATTCACCAGTTGCCGTCAGCAGAGCAGCTTCTTCTCTTCTGTGGGTGGGCCATCACTGCAAACGTCATGCTGATTGACAGCCGGCTTCCTGCAATTAGGCATTGATGAACCGGCCGTCAATCGGCATAATGTCTGCAGAGACGCCCCATCAACAGAGCAGATGAGAAGCGGCTTGGTCATTGTGATGTTCGCAGAAGCTGCAGACTTGCCACCAGGAGCGTTCTGTGGCCACTGGCTGAGGTCGGTGCCAACAAGATCAGTCAGGTAGATAGCAACTGCCTGTTAGCTCATAGCCCCAAAGAAAAAAATAGCCAGATGACCCAATTAAGTCTTAATCTTCATGAATAGCAAAGTATAAATATACAAAAATCCAGTATTTTGTCTTGTTCTCCTAAGATTTCCTTCTCCTGAGTGTCGCCTCACATGACGAGCTCATTCTTGTATTACACAGCCGGACATCTAATTGTCCAGCATGGTGTTCTCTGACCTGTAGCGCTGATTCCTAGCAAAGTAAGGGTTTGCCAGAGGTGCAGATGATGATGAGACAATTTGTTCATCTGACTGCCATATTGTTGGTCTTTAGCTATATACAGGTGTTAGGGTGAACTCTTAACCAGAGATCACTAGTTGCCTACTGCCTGGCCAAATTGGTGTGGATCGAGTGCATGCTTGAAAAATGAGATCAGACACAGTCGGATATTCATCTTTCTTCAGCGCTCTATTGGGAGACCCAGACGATTGGGGTATAGCTACTGCCCTCTGGAGGCCACACAAAGCACTACATTAAAAGTGCAAGGCCCCTCCCCCTCTGGCTATACCCCCCCGTGGTATCACGGGTTCTCCAGTTTTAGCTTTGTGTGCGAAGGAGGGTCTCCCTGGCCATTTGCATTACCCAAGTTTCTTTCCTTCCTGCAATCGGGGTTAGAAAAGGGCTTGTCGCTCAGCTCCCTTAAAGGGCAAGTTTCGGCACTATCCGTGTTTTTTCAGAAGCGTCTAGCACGTCTTCCTAAGGTGCGCACGTTCCTGCAGGGGGTCTGTCATATTGTGCCCCCGTACAAGCGACCGTTAGATCCATGGGATCTGAACAGGGTACTAGTTGCTCTCCAGAAGCCGCCCTTCGAGCCTCTGAAGGAAGTTTCCTTTTCTCGGCTGTCGCAGAAAGTGGCGTTTCTTGTTGCGATCACATCGCTTCGGCGAGTGTCTGAGCTGGCAGCTCTGTCATCCAAGGCTCCCTTCCTGGTGTTCCACCAGGACAAGGTTGTGCTGCGCCCTATTCCGGAGTTTCTTCCTAAGGTCGTATCCTCTTTTCATCTTAATCAGGATATCTCCTTGCCTTCGTTTTGTCCTCATCCGGTTCACCGGTATGAAAAGGACTTACGTTTGCTAGATCTGGTGAGGGCACTCAGAATCTACATTTCCCGCTCGGCGCCCATACGCCGTGCCGATGCACTTTTTGTCCTTGTCGCTGGTCCGCGCAAAGGGTTGCAGGCTTCTAAAGCCACCCTGGCTCGATGGATCAAAGAACCAATTCTAGAGGCCTACCGTTCTGCGGGGCTTCCGGTTCCTTCAGGGCTAAAAGCCCACTCAACCAGAGCCGTGGGTGCGTCCTGGGCATTACGGCACCAGGCTTCGGCTCAACAGGTGTGCCAGGCAGCTACCTGGTCCAGTCTGCACACTTTCACCAAGCATTATCAGGTGCATACCTATGCTTCGGCGGATGCCAGCTTAGGTAGAAGAGTCCTGCAGGCGGCAGTGACACCCCCGTAGGGGAGGGCTGTTTTGCAGCTCTAACATGAGGTATTTATTTACCCACCCAGGGACAGCTTTTGGACGTCCCAATCGTCTGGGTCTCCCAATAGAGCGCTGAAGAAGAAGGGAATTTTGTTACTTACCGTAAATTCCTTTTCTTCTAGCTCTTATTGGGAGACCCAGCACCCGCCCTGTTGTCCTTCGGGATGTTTTTTTGTTGTTTGCGGGTACACATGTTGTTCATGTTGAACGGTTTTTCAGTTCTCCGATGTTATTCGGAGTTAATTTGTTTAAACCAGTTAATGGCTTCCTCCTTCTTGCTTTGGCACTAAAACTGGAGAACCCGTGATACCACGGGGGGGTATAGCCAGAGGGGGAGGGGCCTTGCACTTTTAATGTAGTGCTTTGTGTGGCCTCCAGAGGGCAGTAGCTATACCCCAATCGTCTGGGTCTCCCAATAAGAGCTAGAAGAAAAGGAATTTACGGTAAGTAACAAAATTCCCTTCTTCCTTGACAGAAGTCAGCCCATGCTCTCTTCACAAATACAGAACAGGCAGCAGGCAACTGAATATGTGACGGTTCTTCCGAGATTAATATGGCCAATAGCCGTGAGACCCGTCTGCCCGTCAACAGATACCCCAACAAACCGGACACAGTCAGGCAATCAGTGCCACACACCCCACCGAGACCACGGGAAGACTACAGATTATGAAAAATCAGCAGACCTACCGTACTCTCGTTCGGAAGTGATCAATTTCCTGGGGTGTCCAGCACGTCATGCCATTCCAGTTGCCGGTTCATCAGGATTTCAGGTGTCTCCGTCTATTGGCCCCACGTTGGGCGCCAATAATGTTAGGGTGAACTCTTAACCAGAGATCACTAGTTGCCTACTGCCTGGCCAAATTGGTGTGGATCGAGTGCATGCTTGAAAAATAAGATCAGACACAGTCGGATATTCATCTTTCCTCGACAGAAGTCAGCCCATGCTCTCCTTTATTACAACTGAGCTTGCTCTAATATAACCTTGCAAAGGGGCATGTCCGGATGTGTTCATTGGTCAGTGGGTCGAACAATGTGTTAGTCCATGAGCTGATTGGTAGGCATCATTGTAGGCGGGTCTATGACATCATTGGATGGATCCATGGTGATGGTGATGGGAGGGACGTCATCTGGTGGATCCATGCTGGATGGTTTGGTCTGTAATGTCATCTGATCTTTGGGTTGGTCTTCTAGCTTGACCAGGGGTCTTCCCTTATATGGTATCTTCTTACATCTGGACATTCCTTGCATTCCAGGCAAGGTGTGGAGAAACAGGCAATGTCAGCCATCTTTATATCTGTGTCATGTGTATGATCTGAAACCTGAATTATGTAAGGCAAATCGACATATTTCCCACAATCCCTTGTCAAGAAGTTAATTAAGTATTTGATGGAAAGGTCCTCCTCAACACAGGAAACCTGCTATTTTTGGTGACAACTGTGTAACTTTTCTGTTAATGTTTTCTTTGTTTATTGTTACAGGATCTACCAAGAATGAGACGATCACCAAATTTTTACAGCTTTGTATATTTCCCCGCTGTGTGTTCTCGTCCATCGATGCTGTGTATTGTGCCCGCTTTGTGGAGCTTGTCCACTTACAAAAAACGCCCAACTTTTCTACACTACTTTGTTACGATAGAGTGAGTATCCCGCACTGTATGTCATTGCTGCATCCTTACTATACAGGCGCTGATAACTCTCTTATCTGTGGAGGGTGGGATGTGTCTCCAGTGTTTGTTGCTTTCAGTCATTTTTATACTCTTTGATGTCATAAATAAGTATGATACTCTTGTCTGCCGTATTATTGGGCTATCCTCTTCTGGACAATCCCTGCTTTTCAGTTCATGACCTTAAAATAAGCTCAGTAGATCCTGCTCCCCTCCGCTGGCGCTGTGCCACTGGTGTCAGTGCTGGTAAAGTGACTACCACATGACCGCTGCAGCCAGTGACTGATGACCACTGATCGGCTGCAGCTCACCAATTTTCCGTCTGCTCTGATGAAATGGAAAAGGCTGCAGCCACACAGCGTCGCTCGTTCAGTGCAGCAGGCATATGAGACAATGTCACGTCGGAATAGCAGCACCGACATCGAAGGAACCACGCGACTGTGGAGCCCTGCAGTGCTTATGTAGTAGAAGACTGTCCCTTTTAAGTATGAGCAGATCAAGTGATGGTGGAATCACCAGGTTTTCAATGGCGTTTTTCTTATTACCCATTTTGGAGATCTATCGTATCACAATGTACAATCTAGGACCTGATTTATATGATCTTCTGATGTGCAGGTCTTCTCGGACATCATATACACTGTTGCTAGTTGCACAGAAAATGAAGCCAGTCGTTACGGACGATTTCTTTGTTGTATGCTGGAAACTGTTACCAAGTGGCACAGCGATCGGACAGTGTACGACAAGGTGAGAAAATGTGACAGTCTCTACTGGGGGTGATCATGTGTGCTTAGGTGGCCATTTCTTTAGTCCTGTTACCTCCTGGCTACCCAATTCCTTATACCCGGCCTCTCAGGCTTCTATGGCTGAATGTTTAATTTCCCATACATGGTGTTGCTACATCTGTCCCGGACTTCCTAGAGCCGATCCCCAATCTTGTCAATGAAGATTGAGGATGGAGGAGGGTGACTGAGGATGGAGGAGGGTGACTGAGGATGGAGGAGGGTGACTGGGTTGGAGGAGGGTGACTGAGGATGGAGGAGGGTGACTGAGGTTGGAGGAGGGTGACTGAGGTTGGAGGAGGGTGACTGAGGTTGGAGGAGGGTGACTGAGGATGGAGGAGGGTGACTGAGGATGGAGGAGGGTGACTGAGGATGGAGGAGGATGATGGACGGAGGATGATTATGATGTGGGATGATGGATGATGAGCATTTTGTAAAATTTGCAGCCTACAAGTTTTTTTTTTCGGTTTTTTTTCTGTATTGTAATGAAAAAACTAATCTAGACATTCACGACCTTCAACATAAGTTTACATCATGGTTGGATAGGGTTTCACAGCCTATGACCTAAACGTATGTCATGGCGATCACAAGGGTAGGGAAGCTGTGCCTGCACGATCGCCGCCAGGAGCTCGGCATACGTGATAGCCAAGCTCCAGCTGTCACTGCCAGGGACGGTCCTTGTGCTAGGACAATGGCGGTCCCAGCATTTAAGGGCTGGGAATGGGAGTGTGCTCCCTCTCCTACCAAATCTGGACCATTTTGACGTGATCAAAGAGGCCCGATCGTTGCCATGGTAACCTGAAGTCAAATGACTCCCTCCGGCTTACCTGGCTACAGTGGACTGTTAGACCATGCCAGCAGCAAAAATCAAGCCCTTACATGGCTCTTTGGTCAGAAAATAAAAAAAAAAAAACTATGGCCCTCAAAATTCAATGATGCAAAAAAAAAAAAAATGATCTAAATCTGTAATCACTATAATTATACTGACCTGAGAAATAAAGCCGCCTAATCGCTTGTCCCGCAAGGTGAACAGCATAAAAATGAATAAAACCAATTCTTCAACTGCTGTTGATTTGTTTATTCTGTCTACTGAAGATCGCAGTATGGTGCGGCTGATATTTATCCTGCACTCTACGCTGAACTCTTACATCTGGGATTACATGTAAATCTTTGAAAAATTTGAGTCAGACAAACTTCCCAAAGGAAAATTAACTAATGAGACAGATGGAGTCACTTTGAACGCCTGTGTGGCCTGAAATGCAGCTGTGTCTGTTATTTTACAAGTCTTTCTAGGCGTACACAAAAGTACGGTTCAACAGTTTTGTGTGCCTTCTGAAAATGACACTTTTGAACAAAGACCAAACGGAGTCTAGAGTAACTGCTGCCTTATTAGTGAAAGGATCCATTGGGGATATCTCCTCAATTACGTATTTCAGAGCTATAGATGGAAACTCTTATGTAAGTGCTCAGCATAGAGCACAGGATAAATATGAACTGAACCAAAATGTTCTGTATACCGAAATGCCAGCAATAGCAGTGAACTCAACCTACAAAAACACAAGTCCCCACTCAGGTTTATATTCTGTTAAGAGCAATATAGGGGCTTCCACATTACTGGTAACACACAGGCTCTGGAAAAATGCTATGGCTCCCCCCAAAAATAAATCCAGCAAATTCTGTGCTCCCAAATCCAAATGCCTCCCTCCCTTCTGAGCCCCACAATCTGCCTAAACTACATTAAGGGTATGTGCACAAGTTGAGTATTTGGTTGCAGAAATTTCTGCACCATTTCTACATCTCTTGGCAGGAAAAACGCAGCACAAAAACGCCCATTTTTGCATGCATTTTTCAATTGAATTCACTGGGTAGGCAAAAACGATGAAAGCATTGGCATACTGCAGATTATTTTCTGCACCAAGTCTGCAAGGAGAAAATACTCAAGGTGTTTACTACACTTCTGGATTGTCATGGAATTTGCTGGCATGAAGAATTGCTTGCAGTTTTGTGACAAAACTACACTAAAAACGCAATGAAGACACACTGTGTGCACACAGCCTTAACCTCCACATGTTTGGCATTGTTGTAGTGAGGGGTGCATGCTTAATTTGCAGGGATTTTGTCTCTAGAAGCATGAGTTGGGCACAATGTACAGGCACTATAATTAGGGATGATCGAATACCAAAAATATTCGGCTTTGCGAATATTCGCCGAATAGATTGCCGCAATTCGACTTCGCGAATATTCGATGCACACTATAAGGCTATGGGAAACCCGAATAACAACTATTCGGCCTCCCCATAGACTTACATTGCGCATCGAATATTCACATAGTGACGACCTATTCGTCAGATATTCGCGAAGCCGAATATTTGTGTATTCGATCATCCCTAACTATAATGTACTGTTACAGGTAAAATAAATCTTTGTACCGTGTTAACCAGTAGAGAGAAAAAAAAGTTTGTTTAAAAAAACTGAAGTCCTCAGTAGTTGATACCTTTTAATCGCTAACTGAAAAGATGATAAAAATAGCAAGCTTTCGAGACTACTCAGATCTCTACCATGCCTGATGAAGAGACCTGAGTAGTCTCGAAAGCTTGCTATTATTACCATCTTTTCAGTTAGCCATTAAAAGGTATCAACCACTGAGGACTCTCACTTCTTTTAAACAAACTTTTTTTTTTATAATGTACTGGGCACTACAGGTGCAATTTGCAATTTTTAATTCTGTAACATTTACTGCATTTGATTCCATGGGTATTTTCCAGAGACAAAATCATCACTACACCCGTAGATTAATTCCAAGAGGGTGTAAAATTTGGTCACTTGAGGGGGTTTCTGCTGTTCTGGCACTTAGTTGACTTATTTCCAAAGCCTTTAAGTATTCTAGGTATAAAATTATGTGGTGTCAATATGTTCACTGTACCTGTAAATAAATTCATTGAGGGGTGTAGTTTGTAAAATGTGGTCACTTTTTGGGGGTCTCTGCTTTTCTAGCATGTCAGGGGATCTGCTAATGTGACATGGCACCCCCAAACCATTCCATCAAAATCTGAACTCCAATATGGTGCTCCTTCCATTCTGAGCTTTGCACTGTGCCTCAAAAGTAGTTTTTGACCACATATGGGGTATTTGTGAACGCAGGAGAAATTGTGTAACAAATTTTGGCCAAAGCAACAGTTTAGTGGAAATATTGTTTTTTTTTTTTTTTTTTTTATTTTCACAGCCCAATGTTATACAATTCTGTGAACCACCGGAGTTAAAATTGCTCACTGCACCCAGTTTCCAGATTGGGTTCACTTGTGCAGGTTTCTGCTGTTTTGGCATGTCAGGGAATCTTCAATGTGACATGACATCAGTTAATGGTTAAACAATTTTGCGTTCCAAAAATGAAATAACCCTCTTTCCCTTCCGGGCCCTGCCGTGCACCCAAACAGTAGTTTTTCCACCCCAAATGAAGTATCCCTGTACTCAGGAGAAATTGCACAACACATTGTATGGTCCATTTTCTAACGTTACTCTTGTGAAAATGAAAACATCTGGGGTTAAAGCTACATTTTTGTGGTTAAAAACTTATTTTTTCAGTTTCACAGCTCAACGTTATAAAATTCTGTGAAGCACCTGTAGGTTCAATGTGCTTACCACACATCTAGATAAATTTTTTGAGGGGTCTTGTTTCCAAAATGGGGTCACTTGTGGGGGTGATCCACTGTTTAGGCACATCAGGAGCTCTCCAAACGTGACATGGCTTTTGCTCATGATGCCAGACAATTTTGCACTCCAAAGGTCAAATAGTACCTTTCCGAGGCCTGCCGTGCTCCCAAACAGTAGTTTTTCCACCAAATATGGGGTATCTGCATATTTAGGAGAAAATGGACCGTAGAATTTGTTATGCAATTTTCACTGTTACCCTTGTGAAAATGAAAAAATGTAGGGTAATGTAATTTTCTTTATCGTTCCTTTGGGAGACCCAGACCTTGGGTGTTTAGCTTCTGCCTCCGGAGGACACACAAAGTACTACACTTAAAAGTGTAGCTCCTCCCTCTGAGCTTATACACCCCCTGGTGAGCCAGTCCCAGCCAGTTTATCACTTTGTGTTCAGGAGGCATACATCCACACATGCATTCTCATGATTTTTTTTTTTTTGGAATGAGATTGAAGAAGTACGGGTCCACGTCTGGACCCACGGCATGTCCCTTCTCACCCCACTGTGTCGGTGGTGTTGTAAGGTTGATTCCAAGGCTGGAGCCTTACATGCCGTGCTCCTTCACCATCCCTCCTGGGCTCTGGCTTGAAGTGGGAGCCAGCGCGGTCTCCATGCCTGGCAGGAGACCGGTCTCCATCCGCAGCCCTTTAGGATCCTGCTGGACCGGAGCACTCATCCCCAGGGACCTGGCCCTGCGTCTCAGCAGCTAAGTACCTGAGACGTTTATATGTTGGGGGGGGTCCCTGTGCTTTATTGTATGGGGAGAGTGTGCTTAGTGTATTTATCTTGGCATTTCCGGCGGGTTCTCTAGCTGTCGCCCGAGAACCGCGCCGATGGTGCCTGCGCGTCGGCCTCGCCGCTCAAATTTAGGCCCCGGCTTTGCCGGAGGCCTAGTTTCTGTTCACTGCCCTCGCATGTCACTCATGCAGAGGGACAGGCTCGGCTCCTCCCGGCGGCCGTCCTGCATAGGAGAGGGACACTCCCCACTGCTGTGCGTGTCTCCTCCCCTGTAGGTCTCTATGGCCCTCCAGATCCCGCTCTCCTACAGGAACGCCCCAAGTCCCGCCCCCTCTCTTCGCTCCGGACAGGGTTCACTTTGCGCTGGCCTGCACTCTGCATCCCTGCTGAGGTGCTGTGCATTGGGGGTCCGGGCTTCAGGATCTGGAGGGCACACAACACCGCTGCCAGCGGTCTGGTAAGCCACAACCGGTCTCTAGTTGTGGACCTCTGTATATACTCTCTGGGGTTCATTCTCTTGTAGAAGCTGTCCCCACTCCAGCAGCATGTCTCACACGAGGAGCAAGGCTCCAAAGCTTTATACTGTATGCGCTGCATGTAAGCTCCTGCTGCCTGAACCGAGCACCTATCCACATTGTGATGTCTGCTCTAACTTGGCGGTGCCACAGCCTGGAGTCTCACCCCCAGTGGTCTCTCAGGCTGCTCCTGCACCTGTGGCTGAACCCCCGGCTTGGGTAGAATCCTTTTCTAGGTCTATCTCCCAGTCTTTTGCTGAGTCCATGGGACTTCTGTCCAGGACTTTGTTGAATATGCATCAGCCCCCTTCACAGTGTGCCTCTACTGCTAAGGGTCCCCTTAGGATCTCTATCATCTGACCTCCGTCCACCGGAGCTCACAGAGGATTCATCATCAGGGCCCAGACCCCGTCCTCCTAAGAGGAGACGCAGGGTTTCCTCTCCTTCCTCATCCCGTGGCTCTGATTCAAGAGCTGACTCGCAGGATGAGGAGGATGCCTTTACAGGGGGCTCGGAGGCTACCTCCATGTACCCCATTGATCTTTCCGAGGGTGACTCAGATCTTAGTGACTTGATTGCTTCCATTAATTCTGTACTGGATCTCAATCCGCCAGTATCAGAGGAGCAACCCTCTGTGGCAGAAAAGCACCAGTTTACCTCGCCTAAGAGAGTAAAGAGTGTGTTCTTTAACCACTCCAGTTTTCAGGCCGCTGTGACCAAACCCAGGGCCTGTCCTGACAAACGCTTCCCAAAGTGTGGTTCTGATGACCGTTTTCCCTTTCCACCTGAGGTGGTCAAGGAGTGGGCTCATTCCCCAAAGGTAGACCCTCCGGTGTCTAGGCTCTCAGCCCGGACCGTTGTGTCGGTGGCTGATGGCACCTCCCTTAAGGATTCCACTGACCGTCAGATTGACCTTCTGGCCAAATCTGTGTATGAAGCGGCGGGGGCCGCGTTTTCCCCGACTTTTGCAGCAGTGTGGGCTCTCAAAGCCATCTCTGCTTCTTTAGAGGAGATGCATTCCCTCACCAGGGAATCTATGCCCGAGATGGTTGCCTTAACTTCTCAAGCTTCAGCTTTTTCATCTTATGCCATGTCTGCCTTGCTGGAGGCTTCTCACCGCACTGCGGTGGCTTCGGCTAATTCCCTCGTTATCCGCAGGATCTTGTGGCTTCGAGAGTGGAAGGCAGATGCTTCTTCTAAGAAATACCTTGCTGGGCTCCTTTTTGCTGGGTCCCGGCTGTTCGGAGAACAGCTGGATGAAATTATCAAAGAAGCTACTGGCGGGAAGAGTACTTCCATGCCACAAACCAAAACCAGGAAACCTGCCCAGGGTAGGACTCAGTCGAGGTTTCGCTCCTTTCGTTCCTCCAACTGGTCGTCCTCTAAGCCTTCCGCCTCGTCCGCTAACTCAGCTAAGGACCAGAAATCCAACTGGCGCCCAAAAGCGCGTCCACAGAAGACCGCAGGAGGTGCTGCCACTAAGGCAGCCTCCTCTTGACTCTCTCTGCCCGCTGCGGCAACGTCCTTAGTCGGTGGCAGGCTCTCCCACTTTGGCGACGCTTGGTTTCAACACGTCTCCGATCAGTGGGTGAGAGAGATCTCCCACGGCTACAGGATAGAATTCTCTTCCAGCCCGCCAAACAGATTTTTTCTCTCAACTCCCCCCTGCTCCAAGGCCGCCGCCTTCTCACAGGCCGTGGCAGCCTTGCTGGCCAACGGAGGAATTGTACCAGTTCCCGCCCAGGAACGGTTCAGAGGTTTCTACTCAAATCTCTTCCTAGTTCCCAAAAAGGACGGTACCTTTTTAGGAACTAGCATGTTCAGGTGCGGCACTTTCGCGTGGAGTCTCTGCGATCAGTCATTGCCTCAATGACCCAAGGGGATTTACTGGCGTCCATCGACATCAGAGATGCCTATCTGCATGTGCCAATTGCAGTTTCACACCAGCGTTGGCTACGTTTTGCAATAGGAGAAGATCACTTCCAATTCTTGGCTCTTCCCTTCGGGTTAGCCACGGCCCCTCGGGTATTCACCAAGGTCATGGCAGCAGTGATTGCGGTTCTGCACCTCCAGGGGTTGGCAGTGATTCCTTACCTGGACGACCTTCTAGTCAAGGCTTCATCCAGCGCAGACTGTCAGCGGAGTGTCTCGCTCACTCTCGCCACTCTAGCCCAATTCGGGTGGCTTGTCAATCTTCCCAAGTCCACTCTGACTCCGACCCAGAGTCTCACGTACCTAGGGATGCAGTTCGAGACTTTGTCGGCTCTAGTGAAGTTGCCCTTAGTCAAACAGCAGTCCCTCCAGCTAGCGGTGCGCTCTCTGCTGAGGCCCCGCCGTTATACCCTCAGGCGTCTGATGCAGGTGCTGGGTCAAATGGTGGCGTCCATGGAGGCTGTTCCCTTTGCCCAGTTCCATCTGCGTCCCCTGCAGCTGGACATTCTCCGCTGTTGGGACAAGCGGCCTTCCTCCTTACACAAGTTAGTGGCTCTGTCGCCACGGACCAGGAGCTCCCTTCAGTGGTGGCTTCGGCCCCTCTCCCTGTCCGAAGGGCGCTCCTTCCTGGCCCCGTCCTGGGTGATTCTCACCACGGATGCCAGTCTATCCGGCTGGGGAGCGGTATATCTCCACCACAGAGCGCAGGGCACTTGGACTCCGTTCGAGTCAGCCCTTTCAATCAATGTGCTGGAAACCAGAGCCGTGCTTCTAGCTCTCCTAGCTTTTCACCACCTGTTGGCGGGCAGGCACATTCGAGTCCAGTCAGACAACGCGACAGCGGTTGCCTACATCAATCACCAAGGCGGGACACGCAGCCGCCTGGCAATGATGGAGGTACAACGCATCCTCCAATGGGCGGAGGACTCCAAGTCCACCATATCCGCAGTCCACATCCCAGGCGTGGAAAGCTGGGAGGCAGATTATCTCAGCCGTCAAAGCGTGGACGGTGGCGAGTGGTCCCTGCACCCGGCAGTGTTTCAGTCAATCTGCCGCAAATGGGGCACTCCGGACGTGGACCTAATGGCATCCCGTCACAACAACAAAGTTCCTGTTTTCGTGGCTCGCTCCCACGATCCTCAGGCCTTCGCCGCGGACGCTCTGGTTCAAGACTGGTCCCAGTTTCGTCTGTCTTACGTGTTTCTCCCTCTAGCTCTCTTGCCCAGAGTCCTGCGCAAGATCAGAATGGAGGGCCGTCGAGTCACCCTCATTGCACCGGACTGGCCCAGGCGATCTTGGTATCCGGACCTGCTCCACCTGTCCGCAGAGATGCCGTGGCATCTCCCGGACCGTCCAGACCTACTCTCGCAAGGTCAGTTTTTCCGCCCGAATTCTGCGGCTCTCAAATTGACGGCGTGGCTCTTGAGTCCTGGATTTTGACGGCTTCTGGTATTCCTCCTGAAGACATCTCCACTATGATTCGGGCCCGTAAGGCTTCCTCCGCTAAGATCTATCACAGGACTTGGAAAATTTTCCTGTCCTGGTGTCGCTCTTCCGGCCATCCTCCTTGGCCATTCTCTTTGCCGACCCTTCTGTCTTTTCTACAGTCCGGTCTGCAGCTAGGACTATCCCTCAACTCTCTCAAGGGACAAGTCTCAGCTCTGTCAGTTCTTTTCCAGCGGCGTCTCGCCCGGCTGGCTCAGGTCCGCACCTTCATGCAAGGCGCGTCTCACATCATTCCGCCGTATCGGCGGCCCTTGGATCTCTGGGACCTTAACTTGGTCCTCACGGTATTGCAGAAACCCCCTTTTGAGCCTCTTAGGGAGGTTTCTTTGTATCGTCTTTCTCAGAAAGTGGCCTTTCTGGTTGCCATAACTTCTCTCAGGAGAGTCTCTGATTTGGCAGCGCTCTCTTCGGAGTCACCTTTTTTAGTCTTTCATCAAGACAAGGTGGTTCTCCGTCCGACTCCGGACTTTCTTTCTAAGGTGGTCTCTCCTTTCCACCTTAACCAGGACATTACCCTACCTTCCTTCTGTCCGGCTCCTGTTCATCGCTTTGAGAAAGCGTTGCATACTCTGGATCTGGTGCGGGCGCTCCGGATCTATGTGTCTCGCACCGCTGCGCTTAGGCGGTGCACTTCTCTTTTTGTGCTAACCACAGGTCGGCGCAAGGGCCTCCCTGCTTCTAAGCCGACCTTAGCCCGTTGGATTAGATCGACCATTTCGGACGCCTACCAGAGTACTCAGGTGCCTCCCCCGCCGGGGATCAAGGCACACTCGACCAGAGCTGTCGGTGCCTCTTGGGCTTTTAGGCACCAGGCTACGGCTCAACAAGTCTGTCAGGGTGCCACTTGGACTAGCCTGCATACCTTCTCGAAGCACTACCAAGTGCATGCTCATGCTTCGGCAGATGCGAGCTTGGGCAGACGCATCCTTCAGGCGGCTGTCGCCCATTTGTGAAGTTAGGTTCTGCCTACTTCTTAGTTTTTCTGTTTATTCCCACCCAGGGACTGCTTTGGAACGTCCCAAGGTCTGGGTCTCCCAAAGGAACGATAAAGAAAAAGAGAATTTTGTTTACTTACCGTAAATTCTTTTTCTTATAGTTCCGTATTGGGAGACCCAGCTCCCTCCCTGTTGCCTGTTGGCAATTTCTTGTTCCGCGTGTTATCACCGGCTGTTGTCGTGGACAGTCTCCGGTTGTTCCGGCTCTTGCTCTGTTCTACTTGTGGGTGGCTATTCTCCTTCAGCTTTTGCACTAAACTGGCTGGGACTGGCTCACCAGGTGGTGTATAAGCTCGGAGGGAGGAGCTACACTTTTAAGTGTATTACTTTGTGTGTCCTCCGGAGGCAGAAGCTAAACACCCAAGTTCTGGGTCTCCCAATACGGAACTATAAGAAAAAGAATTTACGGTAAGTAAACAAAATTCTTTTTTTTTTCTTCCCCCATTGCTTTATTCCTGTGAAGTTATTAAACCTCTTGGATATGGTTTTGAGCAATTTGAGGAGTGTAGTTAAAATGGTGTCACTTTTGGGTGTTTTCCATTAGAGTCCTTTCAGTCACTTCATATGCAGTGTGGTCCCTAAATAAAAAAAAAATGGTTGCGTAAATTTTCTTGGAAAATTAAGAAAAGGCTGATACAATTTTTAACCTTTCCAACTTCTAACAAAAAACACAATGTTTAAAAAAAAAAAAAAAAAAAAAAAGTGTTGAAGTAAAATAGGCATGTGGTAAATGTCATTAATGATTTTGTCTGATATAAGTTTCTTGTTTTAGGGCATAAAAATTAAAAGTTCAAAAATGGCAAAATTTTCCCACTTTGTCAAATTTTCAATTTTTTAAAAATAAATAAATGCAAATGATACCGAACGAAATCTACCAAGAAGATAAAGTACAATATGTCCCAAAAAAGACGTCAGACATCCGTTGAAGCGTTCCAGAGTTATTAACTTGTAAAGCGACACTGGTCGAAAGGGGAAAACTGGCTAAGGGGTTAAATGACCCTCTTCTTTTGTAGGCATGGAAGCCTATGAATATTGAACAATGCACATCTTGATTAAACAACCGGGGTGGGGGGGGGGGAGCTGTTGAGCAAGGCTGTCACACCACATAGCTCATTGCTGCAAATCGAAACTCTAAAATAAAAAATATATGTAGAAAAATCCGTGCTTGACAGCCACACCCGTATACCAGCTCATACAGGGAAAGCTGTCAGCCATCCTGTGCGGGGGGAGGACAGGACCCCAAAGCTTTCTCCTTCAATCATGGCAACATCTTGCATGAAAATAAAGAATGAAATCATAGATAGATAGATATAGATATAGATATAGATATAGATATAGATATAGATATATATATATATATATATATATATATATATATATATATATATATATATATAATTATAAATCGGTGCCATATTTATCCATCTTTTGCTGTGATCAGCTAGTACAGCATAGGTCTGATCATCTGATTTTACTCGATTTCAAACACTGGGAATATTTACATAAGGAAAGTGAGACCTTTACCAGCTGATGGTATTTTCCAGACTGTGCGTACTACCGCAGGAGAGCACTAGAGAAGAAGCTGAGCACAGTCCACGTCTACACAGCCTAATGTGTATTAAAATAGGACTCTCCCTGCATATACCAAAATCACCAGTGTGGATTATATTTACAAAGATGTGAAGCAAGAGAAAATTAAAGGGATTGTCCAATCTATATGACATTTTTGGGGGACAGGATTTTGTGGCACTTCCGAAGATCTAATTCTTCTCCTGTTGTGAGTGCTGCTTCTCTCGTACAGTTCTCAAAATTGCACTTGATGGAGGATCATGTCGCCAGAGCTGTCAATCAGTCTCCTCCAAGTAAAAACTGCTCTGGACAGACTGATGGACAGGGCTGGTCACATTTTCCTTCATCAACTGTGATTTTGAGAACAGGAGACATTCTACAGTCTCTTGAGGAGACAATGTACTTAGCGAGTGCCACAAAATCCTTTTTACAACACATTTACTATAATAAAGGGAACTTAGAACATCCCTTTTAATGTTACCAACATCAGAGGGCACAGTACTGTGGGTATAGGCCCTGCCGCTAAAAGTATAACACACGGTAGAAAAAAGCTTCTTACGCCCGCTCCTCGTGTCCATCGTATGCAGGCTGGACCATTATCGGGTCTTGCATTTTTTTTTTTCCTCAGGTGGCATGGATATCCCCACATCATGGCAGACTTGGGAGGCCACAGTGTGAAGACCACGCTAGTGAAACCTCCTCAGAATTTTTTTTTTCCCATTGCTGATTTCTCGGAGGAAGGCTGGCTTCTCCACATTCATCAGGGCCATGAGAAGGTGACTTTGCTGATGGCAGACAGAAGAATATTGCTGGGTAATGCCCTGTTCTGCTCTTTTTTTTGCCCCCTCCTTATTTTTCTAGCTTATTCGGTGTAATCGTTAAGTTTTTTTGGGGGTATTCCTCCTCTTTATTTCATTAGTGAAGGTGGTCTACAGAATTCACCCCTCCTTTCCCATCTGTGGGGAAATCACCACTTTTCTAGTGACCTTTTCACCCCCTGGGGCCTCTGCTGGGCCTTTTGGCCTGTTTTCTCATTTTGGGCACCTTTCAGTGACCTCTGTTTTGGAGATGTCCTACAGGCCATAGGATCTTGTTACTTGTGCCCTCAGTTTTTTCCTGGCTAGATCACATTATTCTCGTTTGTCTGCAGAGACTGCTGCTTTTTCCTGGTTCTGACTGTACTGCAGGTTTTTCTTTGTCGCTCCATTGGGAGACCCAGACAATTGGGGTGTATAGCTTCTGCCTCTGGAGGCCACACAAAGTAATTACACTTTAAAAAGTGTAACCCCTCCCCTCTGCTATACACCCTCCCGTGCATCACGGGCCCCTCAGTTTTTTGCTTTGTGTTGAAGGAGGCACACATTCACGCAAGCTCCACGTTTTAGCAGCAGCTGCTGACTTTATCGGATGGAAGAAAAGAGGGCCCCTATAAGGGGCCCCCGGCATGCTCCCTTCTCACCCCACTCAGGTCGGCGGTGTTGTTAAGGTTGAGGTACCCATTACGGGTACACAGGCTGGAGCCACATGCCGCTTTCCTTCCCCATCCCTTAGGGGCTCTGGGGAAGTGGGATCCTATCCGGTCATCCAGACACTGGGACCGGGCTCCCTCCGCAGCCCCTGGGGGAATCTGCCGGACAGGAGACTGAGTATCGTCAGGGACATGGCCCTGCATCCACAGGTACTCTGTGTCCCCTTTGGGACGGCGCATAAAGCACCTTGAGCCCAGACGCTGCCGCGACTGCGGCGTGGGTATGGGTCCGGGACTACCGCGCCGACCGTGCACTGCCGGCCGGCCGCGGTTTTAACTTTAGTCCCCGGCTTTTGCGGCCTAGTACAGAATACTCCCGCCCCCAGGCCTGCCAGTCAGGGAAAAGGGCGGGACGGTCGGTATGACGCCGACAATGAGGGCTGGAGCACACTTAGTGTCCTCCGCCCCCCTCACTAATCACGCTGGGGCACCAGATTCCCGCACTTTTGTGGCTACGCCCACGCCTCCCTCCTCCTCTGAGAACGCCGTCAGCCATTTTTTCAGCACATTCTGCGGTGGAGAACGTCTGGCTGCAGCTAAGGGAGACCCGAGGCAGGGAATCTGGTGGCCACACAGAGCGGTCGGTAAGCCACACCGGTCTGCCGGTGTTGGACCCCCCAGAGTGCCGAACTGTATATATATATATTTTTTGTGTATACATTTGCTGGTTCGGCTGTACTGTTAACTTAGGGTTATATATCCCTCAGTGATCACGGTGATCCCTTACTTATCTCCTGGAGGACAACAGCATGTCGTCCGCAAAGAGCAAGGGTACCAAGGCACAGGCTTATTTTGCAACCTGTACCTCTTGTGCGGCTATGCTACCTGCAGGTTCCACCTACCCTCATTGTGTGCAATGCTCGGCCCCTGTGACACTCACTCAGCCGGAGCCTCAGGCACTGGTGGGACCCCCGGCTCAGGTAGAGACACCGGTTCCCACTGTCCAGGTGACAGGGACAGAGTTTGCAGTTTTGGCTGACAAACTTTCTAAGTCGCTTTCACAGTCCATGGCTCAGTCTATGGACAAATGGTCTGCTAAGATACTAGAAGCCTTGCAGTCCAGACCAACAACACAGATGCAGGGCACTGTGCATTCCTCGTTCCCAGGTCCCCCTCAGTTGGCGCAGCAATCTGCTCCTGAGGTGACACATACGTCCCACGGTGAGGACTCCGACTCGGACCGCAATCCCAGACCGGCTAAGAGGGCTTGCTGGGGACCTTCTTCCACTTCATCACGCTGCTCAGGGTCTCAGCATGAGGACTTTCTGGAGGATGAAGCGGAAGGCGCAGCTCAGGGCTCAGACCCTGACGGTGCTCTCAATCTGGATACACCTGAAGGGGACGTCATAGTAAATGACCTTATAGCGTCCATCAACCAGGTGCTAGAACTTTCTCCTCCAACTCCAACTGTAGAGGAGGCGGCTTCACAGCAGGAGAAACACCAGTTTCGGTTTCCCAAACGTACAAGGAGTGCCTTTTTCGATCACTCTAATTTCAGGGATGCTGTCCAGAAGCACAGAGCATACCCGAACAAGCGCTTTTCTAAGCGCCTTAATGACACACGTTATCCCTTCCCCCCTGACGTAGTGAAGGGTTGGGCTCAGTGTCCAAAAGTGGATCCTCCAGTCTCTAGGCTGGCGGCCAGATCTGTAGTTTCAGTGGCAGATGGCTCATCGCTCAAGGATGCCACTGACAGGCAAATAGAGCTCATGATGAAATCCATCTATGAAGCCATAGGAGCATCTTTTGCTCCGGCATTCGCGGCAGTATGGGCGCTCCAAGCTATCTCAGCTTGTTTGTCTGAGATTACTGCGGTCACACGCACTGCTACTCCGCAGGTTGTGTCTTTGACTTCTCAGGCGTCGGCTTTTTCGTCCTACGCCATGAACGCCGTCCTGGACTCGGTGAGCCGTACAGCGGTAGCATCCGCCAACTCGGTGGCAGTCCGCAGAGCCATGTGGCTAAGTGAATGGAAGGCAGACTCGGCTTCCAAGAAATTCTTAACCGGTTTGCCATTTTCTGGCGACCGTTTGTTTGGCGAGCAATTGGACGAAATTATTAAACAATCCAAGGGAAAGGACTCGTCCTTACCCCAGTCTAAACAAAACAAACCTCAACAGCGAAAGTTTCAACCGAGGTTTCAGTCCTTTCGGCCCTCGGCCAAGTCACATTCCTCCACGTCAAACAGGTCGGAGAAGGGCCAGAGGAACTCTTCTGCATGGCGGTCTAAGTCACGGCCTAAAAAGACCGCCGGAGGCACCGCCACCAAGGCGGCCTCTTCATGACTCTCGGCCTCCCCAATCCGCATCCTCGGTCGGTGGCAGGCTCTCCCGCTTTTGCGACGCCTGGTGGCCACATGTCCAAGACCGATGGGTGAGAGACATTCTGTCTCACGGTTACAGGATAGAGTTCAGCTCTCGTCCTCCGACTCGTTTCTTCACAACATCTCCGCCCCCAGAGCGAGCCGCTGCACTTTTTCAGGCGGTGAATGTTCTGAAAACAGAAGGAGTGGTGATTCCCGTTCCCCCTCAGGAACATGGTCACGGCTTCTACTCCAACTTGTTCGTGGTGCCAAAAAAGGACGGATCTTTCCGTCCCGTTCTAGACCTCAAACTGCTCAACAAGCATGTCAGCACCAGAAGGTTTCGGATGGAATCTCTCCGCTCAGTTATCGCCTCAATGTCACAAGGAGACTTCCTAGCGTCAATAGACATCAAGGATGCTTATCTCCATGTGCCGATCGCACCCGAACATCAACGCTTCTTGCGTTTCGCCATTGGGGACGAACACCTTCAGTTCGTGGCACTGCCTTTCGGCCTGGCGACAGCCCCACGGGTCTTCACCAAGATCATGGCAACAGTGGTGGCAGTCCTACACTCTCAGGGCCACTCGGTGATCCCTTACTTAGACGATCTCCTAGTCAAGGCACCCTCCTGGGTGGCTTGCCAGCACAGCCTGACCATTGCTCTGGAAACTCTCCAGAGGTTCGGGTTGATCATCAATTTCCCAAAGTCAAAATTGACACCGACCCAATCCCTGACTTACCTCGGGATGGAGTTTCATACTCTGTCAGCGATAGTGAAGCTTCCGCTGGACAAACAGCGTTCACTACAGACAGGGGTCCAATCTCTTCTTCGGGGTCAGTCACACTCCTTGAGACGCCTTATGCACTTCCTAGGGAAGATGGTGGCAGCAATGGAAGCAGTTCCCTTTGCGCAGTTTCATCTGCGTCCACTTCAGTGGGACATTCTCCGCAAATGGGACAAGAGGTCGACGTCCCTAGACAGGAACGTTTCCCTGTCAAGAGCAGCCAAAACCTCCCTTCAGTGGTGGCTTCTTCCCACTTCTCTGTCGAAGGGAAAATCCTTCCTGCCCCCATCCTGGGCTGTGGTCATGACGGACGCGAGCCTGTCAGGGTGGGGAGCGGTCTTCCTCCACCACAGGGCTCAGGGAACCTGGACTCCGACAGAGTCCTCCCTGCAGATCAATGTTCTGGAGATAAGGGCAGTGTATCTAGCCCTAAAGGCGTTCCAGCGGTGGCTGGAGGGCAGACAGATCCGAATACAATCAGACAACGCCACGGCGGTCGCATACATCAACCACCAGGGCGGCACACGCAGTCGTCAAGCCTTCCAAGAAGTTCGGCGGATTCTGCTGTGGGCGGAAGCAACAGCCTCCACCATCTCCGCAGTTCACATCCCGGGCGTAGAAAACTGGGAAGCAGACTTTCTCAGTCGCCAGGGCATGGACGCAGGGGAATGGTCTCTTCACCCGGACGTGTTTCAAGAGATCTGTTGCCGCTGGGGAACGCCGGACGTCGATCTAATGGCGTCTCGGCACAACAACAAAGTCCCGGCTTTCATGGCACGGTCTCAGGATCACAGGGCGCTGGCGGCAGATGCGTTAGTTCAGGACTGGTCGCAGTTTCGACTACCTTATGTGTTTCCCCCTCTGGCACTACTGCCCAGAGTGTTACGCAAGATCAGGTCCGACTGCAGCCGCGCCATCCTCGTCGCTCCAGACTGGCCGAGGAGATCGTGGTACCCGGATCTGTGGCACCTCACGGTGGGTCAACCGTGGGCACTCCCAGACCGACCAGACTTGTTATCTCAAGGGCCATTTTTCCATCTGAATTCTGCGGCCCTCAACCTGACTGTGTGGCCATTGAGTCTTGGCTCCTAGCGTCATCAGGGTTATCTCAAGATGTCATTGCCACCATGAGACAGGCCAGGAAACCAACGTCCGCCAAGATCTACCACAGGACTTGGAAGATCTTCTTATCCTGGTGCTCCGATCGGGGTGTTGCTCCCTGGCCGTTTGCATTGCCCACTTTTCTTTCCTTTCTTCAATCAGGATTGGACAAGGGTTCGTCTCTCGGCTCTCTCAAGGGACAAGTGTCGGCGCTTTCCGTGTTTTTTCAAAAGCGTCTAGCCAGGCTTCCGCAGGTCCGCACGTTCCTGCAGGGAGTTTGCCACATAGTCCCACCTTACAAGCGTCCGCTAGAACCCTGGGATCTTAACAAGGTGCTGACGGCTCTCCAGAAGCCACCTTTCGAGCCGATGCGGGAGATCTCTCTATCTCGCCTTTCACAGAAAGTGGCCTTCCTAGTGGCAGTCACTTCACTTAGAAGAGTGTCTGAGCTAGCAGCGCTGTCATGCAAAGTCCCCTTCCTGGTGTTTCACCAGGATAAGGTGGTCCTGCGTCCGGTCCCAGAATTTCTCCCCAAGGTGGTATCCCCTTTTCATCTCAATCAGGATATCTCCTTGCCTTCTTTTTGCCCTCATCCAGTTCACCAATGTGAAAAGGATTTGCACTTGTTAGACCTCGTGAGAGCTCTCAGAATCTACATTTCTCGCACGGCGCCCCTGCGCCGTTCGGATGCGCTCTTTGTCCTTGTCGCTGGCCAGCGTAAGGGGTCTCAGGCTTCCAAGTCAACCTTGGCAAGGTGGATCAAGGAACCGATTCTTGAAGCCTACCGTTCATCCGGGCTTCAGATTCCTTCAGGGCTGAAAGCCCATTCTACCAGAGCCGTGGGTGCATCCTGTGCATTGCGGCACCAGGCTACGGCTCAGCAGGTGTGTCAGGCGGCTACCTGGTCGAGTCTGCACACCTTCACAAAACACTATCATGTGCATGCCTATGCTTCGGCAGAGGCTAGCCTAGGTAGGCGAGTCCTTCAGGCGGCAATTGCCCACCTGTAGGAGGGGGCCGGTGTCACAAACCACCGGGGGGGTCACTCAGAAATCCCCCGCGCTGGCTACCAGTACGTCACAATCGGGGGGTAACAAGTGGGGGTCACCCCTCCTTTATACCTCCCGACCGACAGACAGAGCACGTGACGCGCTCTCTAGCGCCCCTCTTATAGTCAGGCCAATTATGGAATTGCCCGACAATAAGCAAGGAGGCCGCTATACTACTTATGCCGATTAGTGAAGGGTCCCCGGTGAGAGTAGGGTATATATTCCCCCGACCTCCGCGGGCGGAATATATAATATCTTCCCGAGTCTCACTGGCCTCCCCACAATAATCCTTGGCACAACTCGCTGCCACCAACCGCTTCACGGTAACTATTAGCCGAACACACAGACGTGGGATTCAAGATCGAGATAACAGAACAGCCCAAGATTAATTATATAATTTAATCAGCCTAAAGCACACTAGAAACTACAATATATACAATAGGGAATCTACAGAATATACATATGTCAGAGTACAGTTACAATCAAAGCATGGGTTACAAACAGGCATACACAGTTCCAGCAGTTACCTTGTTGCGTCTGGCCACAGGGGGGCGCTGTAGACCAGGTTTCCAGGAACTCCCTCACAGGTCTTTCCCAACCAGGCCCCCGAGCAGAAGAACACTGGAAAATGGCCGAAGTAGGGTTATCAACCTGGGCAATCCAGGTCCCCTCCTACCTTAGTGACCTCACAGGGAAGCACTGCTCCACCCCTGGCTGGAGTTATGGACAAAATCCACAACATGGAATATGGCCATAACTTGGCCTGGGAGCGTCGTAGGCGGACGCCAATGCTCTCATTGTGACAGTTATGAATTTAGCTACAGAACGAGGGGACTCATGACCTGTCTGCCAGTTCCCCATTGGCTGATATCACGCCTGGGGCATTTCCCAATGTCCTGCTCCCATAAAAAGGGTGTGCCGGCATCGTCCGCATGCGGAGACACCATTTTTATGGTTGCCATATTTATCGGAAATATGGCTTGCGAGATATGAACCATTTTTTACTGGAGTCGTTCTGTCTGGCTACTTCCAGAGCCTTGCTAATTAGATAGCAGCTCCTACTACAGGGTGACGGCAGGGAGTCATCCTGTGTCCATTGTCCTCACATCACCTAATTTCCATATCACAGGACATGGCCCTGGGGCCTTCACAGATGCTGGACATCTGAGGACAAGAAGGGGGGGGGGCACTGCCAGGGAGTGATGAGAGCGATTATGACTCCCAGTCATAATTCCTCTTCATATCCCAGGATTTGCCTCACAGCCGGTCTCCGGCTCTTTTTATCGAGGTATTCTGTTACCCACCCAGGGATTGCTTTTGGACATCCCAATTGTCTGGGTCTCCCAATGGAGCGACAAAGAAGAAGGGAATTTTGTTTACTTACCGTAAATTCCTTTTCTTCTAGCTCCTATTGGGAGACCCAGCACCTGCCCCTGTTCCCTTCGGGCTGTTGTTCTTTTGTGTACACATGTTGTTCATACTCAATTGTTCTTTTGGTTCATGGTTCAGTTCTCCGAACATCCTTCGGATTGAATTTACCTTAGACCAATTTATAAGTTTCCTCCTTCCTGCTTTGGCACCAAAACTCAGGGGCCCGTGATGCACGGGAGGGTGTATAGCAGAGGGGAGGGGTTACACTTTTTAAAGTGTAATTACTTTGTGTGGCCTCCAGAGGCAGAAGCTATACACCCCAATTGTCTGGGTCTCCCAATAGGAGCTAGAAGAAAAGGAATTTACGGTAAGTAAACAAAATTCCCTTCTTTTATGGGAGAGGTTCTTCTGCAAGCTATTCCTGGACATGCCACTGGGGAGACAGCCAGCCACCGTTTCTTCTGCTGGACATCATTGGGAAACCTCTGCACCCTCTTTTCAGGACTGTCCCTTCTGTCACCTCTGGGTTATAGAAAATATTTTTGTATTTTGTTTCTTACAAGCAGCATGCCCACAGTCTTTGTAGACTTCCATCCCCACACCTACTCCACCCAGCTCCTAAGATCAACACAACAATTGAACAGACCTACATGTGCCATCATGGGATAACCTAGGAGTCCTATGGCATAGGAGTAGGGTCCAGAATTTGCTTGTGTCTCGAGCTGCATGTCGAGTACACTGCAGTCTATATCAGGTGAGAAACTCTTCACTCAGAAGAGTGGCCACTCCTTTCAGAAGTCTTTGGGCTCCCAACGTGGATCTCTGCATCCCTTCTGAATTGTAAATTACAATTTACATTTTTCATTATCAGAACTCTCTGACCTTTGCAGTGGATGCTTTGTTTTTTTTCTTTACCTTTGTTACACATTAAAATGAACTGCATTTTCAGTCATCGCCATACCATCCAAGTACTGTGACTTGGTCCATCTGGTTGCAGACACCCTTTTAAACTTTTCTTTGTCCCAACCTCCTTTTCCCAAGATCCTCTATTCCAACCAACTTCACCTCATCTACATATCTGTAGTCGAGCTCTTGAATTCAAAGGGTCTCTCAAACTGCATGGGTCAAAACCATGCCCAATGCCTTTTAACTCCAGTCGGGTAGACTTTACCAGTGTACCTGGCTATGCTACAGTTGTTGTCAGTAGCACAGCCATCCAGTATTCTAAGCCTAAGACACTCTTCCTCCTCAAGTTGATCGGGGTCTCTGCCTTGCTTTCTTCAAAGCAGCAGATCTCTGCACTCTCCATTCCTCTCAAGCATTGTTGCCATGCCTTCTTTAAGAAGATCTTTATCGTGTAGTTCACTGTGTTCCTTATTGCAAACTTCCAGTGGGAACTGTGAAGCTGATTTATTTCTTACAGACTTCTCCCTTTGCTCTATCTTTACCTGCACGGTGGCTTCCCAAATGACTATCACATCTATTCACAGGGTTTCAAGGAGAAGTGTCGCCCCTTCCAAAGGTTGTCTTTGTTTCCACAATGAACAAACAGTGTTGTCTTCATTTTTTTGCCCTCCTCCCCTCTCCCAGCTATGCAAGTGGCTCCTACATCTACTGGATGGGGTCATTGTTTGCTTTTTGTGGATGTCAAGGCTGCATAAGCATCCAAGTTGACCATTATGACATGGATGTATAACAGTTCAAAGATGAAGGCTTCTCCCTTTGTGCGCACCGCTCCTTCTGTGAGGATGGTTCCTGCCTCCTGGGCAGTCTGGCAGCAGTCACCCTTATCACTATTCTTTTCCATGTGTCCTCTCCCCCCAAATCTTTCTCTTCCATGGGCAGTTGTTGACTGTTTTTTGGGGCGGTGGTTTCCTTGGGTTAATGTCATGTTGTTTCCTGTTCTGGTTATAACTGTTTTCTTGTTCTGCTTTTGGCACATAATTGAGACACATAGTGTCCGAGAAGAGGTTCCAGCACACCCGCCAGAGCCAACATTTTTCTCCACCAAAAATAGGCCTCACAATTTATTCAATAGAAATATGATTTCTTTGTCGCTCTATTGGGAGACCCAGACAATTGGTGTATAGCTACTGCCTCCGGAGGCCACACAAAGTATTACACTTAAAAGTGTAAGGCCCCTCCCCTTCTGCCTATACACCCCCCGTGGGATCACGGAGTCCTCAGTTTTCAAGCTTTGTGCGAAGGAGGTCAGACATCCACGCATAGCTCCACTGTTTAGTCAGCAGCAGCTGCTGACTATGTCGGATAGAAGAAAAGAGGACCCATACTAGGGTCCCCAGCATGCTCCCTTCTCACCCCACTTTTGTCGGCGGTGTTTGTTAAGGTTGAGGTGCCCATTGCGGGTACGCAGGCTGGAGCCCACATGCTGCATCCTTCCCCATCCCCCTTAGGGCTCTGGGTGAAGTGGGATTTTACCGGTCTCCAGGCACTGAGACCGCGCTCCATCCACAGCCCCTGGGGAATCTGCTGGATATGGAGCTGAGTATCGTCAGGGACAGGGCCCTGCTACGTCAAGGTACTCTGTGTCCCCGTACAGACCGCGCGCAGACACACTGCAGCATGGCTGAGTGTGGTAGTGCGCCGGGGACAACAGCGCTGCGCGCTTGTGCCACACTACCTACAGCTTGCTGAGGGAGTTAATGTAATGGAAACTGCCGCGCCGGTCGCTGCTGTCAGTTTTACACTGCGGCGCGGCTGGGACTTGTAGTGCGCCGGGGACTTCCGCGCTGGCCGTGCATATTTGACGGCCGCGCTTATTACTAGAGTCCCCGGCTTCTGCGGCCTAGTTTCGTTTCGTTCCCGCCCCCAGGCCTGCCAGTCAGGGAAGGGGCGGGACGCTGCACAGAACGTCAGCGCCGAGGGCTGGAGTCTACTTTACATACTCCAGCCCTCACACTGAGCACAGTGGGACGCTAGTTTCCCGCTTTTTGTCTGAGGCACGCCCACGGTCCGCCCCTCTTCACAGAACGCCGGCAGCCATTCCTGTGTGCAGTTTTGAGCTGGAGAGGGGAGACAAGTTCTGGGAGACCCAGGCACGGGATTCTGGCGACCACACACCCGCTTTTGAGCGGGCGGTAAGCGGCACCTCCGGTGCTGACCCCACTAGTGACGAAGTGTACAATTGTATTTTTATGCTTGCATGCTATACATTGCGCTGTACGGTCGCTGGTGATTCTTGGCTATATACCCTCCTGGATTGCTCAGAGGAGACAATAGCATGTCGTCCGCAAAAAGCAAGGGTGCCAAGGCACAGGCTTTCTATGCTGCTTGTACCGCATGTGAGGCTACTCTACCGGCTGGTTCCACTGACCCCCATTGTGTGCAGTGCTCGGCCCCTGTGGCATTTGCTCGGCCGGGGCCTCTGCTAGAGGTGACCCAGGGAGAGCCACCTGTGAATACTGTCCAGGTGACGGGGACAGAGTTTGCAGTTTTTGCTGATAATTGTCTGTGACTATGACTAAAATTCTAGAAACTTTGCAGTCCAGACCAGTAACTCAGACCATGGGCACGATTGAATCACGGCTCCCTGGTCCCCCTCAGTTGGAACAGCTCCGGGGGTGTCCCATGCATCCCAGGGTGACGGCTCTGACACGGACGACAGTCCCAGACAGCCTAAGCGAGCTCGCTATGAGCGGCCCTCTACTTCATCACATTGTTCAGGGTCCCAGCAGGAGGACTCTCTGTATGATGAGGCGGAGGTAGCTGATCAGGATTCTGATCCTGAGACCGCTCTCAACTTGGATACTCCTGATGGTGACGCCATAGTGAATGATCTTATAGCGTCCATCAATAGAATGTTGGATATTTCTCTCCCAGCTCCTACAGTGGAGGAGTCCGCTTCACAGCAGGAGAAATTCCAGTTCAGGTATCCCAAGCGTAAATTAAGTACTTTTCTGGACCACTCTGACTTTAGAGAGTCAGTCCAGAAACACCACGCTTATCCAGATAAGCGTTTCTCAAAACGGCTTAAGGATACACGTTACCCCTTCCCCCCCTGACGTGGTCAAAGGCTGGACCCAGTGTCCCAAGGTGGATCCTCCAATCTCCAGGCTTGCGGCTAGATCCATAGTTGCAGTGGAAGATGGGGCTGCACTTAAAGATGCCACTGACAGACAGATGGAGCTCTGGTTGAAATCCATCTATGAAGCTATCGGCGCGTCGTTTGCTCCAGCATTCGCAGCCGTTTGGGCACTCCAAGCTATTTCAGCTGGTCTTGCACAGATTGACACGGTCACACGTACATCTGTTCCACAGGTGGCATCCTTAACCTCTCAAATGTCTGCATTTGCGTCTTACGCGATTAATGCTGTTCTGGACTCTACGAGCCGTACGGCAGTGGCGTCCGCCAACTCCGTGGTTTTATGCAGAGCCTTGTGGTTAAGGGAATGGAAGGCAGATTCTGCTTCCAAAAAGTGCTTAACCAGTTTGCCATTTTCTGTGGACCGACTGTTTGGTGAGCGTTTGGATGAAATCATTAAACAGTCCAAGGGTAAGGATTCATCCTTACCTCAGCCCAGACAAAACAAACCCCAACAGAGGAGGGGACAGTTGGGGTTTCGGTCCTTTCGAGGCTCGGGTAGGTCCCAATTCTCCTCGTCCAAGAGGACTCAAAAGGATCAGAGGAGCTCAGATTCTTGGCGGGCTCAGTCACGCCCAAAAAAGACAGCCGGAAGACCCGCTACCAAGGCGGCTTCCTCATGACTTTCGGCCTCCTCTCTCCGCATCCTCGGTCGGTGGCAGGCTCTCCCGCTTTGGCGACATTTGGCTGCCACAGGTCCAAGACCGTTGGGTGAGAGACATTCTGTCCCACGGGTACAGGATAGAGTTCAGTTCTCGTCCTCCAACTCGATTCTTCAGAACTTCTCCACCTCCCGACCGAGCCGATGCTCTTCTGCAGGCGGTGTGCACTCTAAAGGCAGAAGGAGTGGCGACCCCTGTTCCTCTTCAGGAGCAAGGTCACGGTTTTTACTCCAATTTGTTTGTGGTGCCAAAAAAGGACGGGTCTTTCCGTCCTGTTCTGGACCTAAAACTGCTCAACAAGCATGTGAGAACCAGGCGGTTCCGGATGGAATCCCTCCGCTCCGTCATCGCCGCAATGTCTCAAGGAGATTTCCTAGCATCAATAGACATCAAGGATGCTTATCTCCACGTACCGATTGCTCCAGAGCATCAGCGTTTTCTACGCTTCGTTATAGGAGACGAACACCTTCAGTTCGTAGCCCTGCCTTTCGGTCTGGCGACAGCCCCACGGGTCTTCACCAAGGTCATGGCAGCAGTAGTAGCAGTCCTTCACTCTCAGGGACACTCTGTGATCCCTTATTTAGACGATCTGCTGGTCAAGGCGCCCTCTCAAGAGGCATGCCAACACAGCCTGAACGTTGCGCTGGAGACTCTCCAGAGTTTCGGGTGGATCATCAACTTTTCCAAGTCAAATCTAACCCCGACCCAATCGCTAACATATCTTGGCATGGAGTTTCATACTCTCTCAGCGATAGTGAAGCTTCTGCTGGTCAAACAGCGTTCACTACAGACAGGGGTGCAATCTCTCCTTCAAGGCCAGTCACACCCCTTGAGACGCCTCATGCACTTCCTAGGGAAGATGGTAGCAGCAATGGAGGCAGTCCCTTTCGCGCAGTTTCACCTGCGTCCACTGCAATGGGACATTCTCCGCCAATGGGACGGGAAGTCGAAGTCCCTCGACAGGAACGTCTCCCTTTCTCAGGCGGCCAAGGAGTCACTTCGGTGGTGGCTTCTTCCCACCTCATTGTCAAAAGGAAAGTCCTTCCTACCCCCATCCTGGGCGGTGGTCACGACAGACGCGAGTCTATCAGGGTGGGGAGCAGTTTTTCTCCATCACAGGGCTCAAGGTACGTGGACTCAGCAAGAGTCCACCCTTCAGATCAATGTTCTGGAAATCAGAGCAGTGTATCTTGCCCTACAAGCCTTCCAGCAGTGGCTGGAAGGCAAGCGGATCCGAATTCAGTCGGACAACTCCACAGCGGTGGCATACATCAACCACCAAGGAGGAACACGCAGTCGGCAAGCCTTCCAGGAAGTCCGGCGGATTCTGACGTGGGTGGAAGACACGGCATCCACCATATCCGCAGTTCACATCCCAGGCGTGGACAACTGGGAAGCAGACTTCCTCAGTCGCCAGGGTATGGACGCAGGGGAATGGTCTCTTCACCCGGACGTGTTTCAGGAGATCTGTCGCCGCTGGGGGATGCCGGACGTCGACCTAATGGCGTCTCGGCACAACAACAAGGTCCCGGTTTTCATGGCACGGTCTCACGATCACCGAGCTCTGGCAGCGGACGCCTTAGTTCAAGATTGGTCGCAGTTCCGGCTTCCTTATGTGTTCCCACCTCTGGCACTGTTGCCCAGAGTGCTGCGCAAGATCAGGTCGGACTGCCGCCGCGCCATTCTCGTCGCTCCAGACTGGCCAAGGAGGTCGTGGTACCCGGATCTGTGGCACCTCGCGGTAGGCCAACCGTGGGCACTACCAGACCGACCAGACTTGCTGTCTCAAGGGCCGTTTTTCCGTCAGAATTCTGCGGCCCTGAACCTGACTGTGTGGCCATTGAGTCCTGGATCCTAGCGTATTCAGGATTATCTCAAGAGGTCATTGCCACCATGAGGCAGGCTAGAAAACCAACCTCCGCCAAGATCTACCACAGGACGTGGAAGATATTCTTATCTTGGTGCTCTGCTCAGGGAGTTTCTCCCTGGCCATTTGCATTGCCTACTTTTCTTTCCTTCCTGCAATCCGGTCTGGAAAAAGGTTTGTCGCTCGGCTCCCTCAAGGGACAAGTCTCAGCGCTATCTGTATTTTTTCAGAAGCGCCTAGCACGACTTCCTCAGGTACGCACGTTCCTGCAAGGGGTTTGTCATATCATCCCTCCTTACAGGCGGCCGTTAGAGCCCTGGGATCTGAACAGGGTTCTAATTGCTCTCCAGAAGCCGCCTTTCGAGCCTATGAGTGATGTTCCCCTTTCTCGCCTTTCACAGAAAGTGGCTTTTCTAGTAGCGGTCACGTCTCTTCGGAGAGTGTCCGAGCTAGCAGCGCTGTCATGCAAATCTCCCTTCCTGGTGATTCACCAGGACAAGGTGGTTCTGCGCCCGATTCCGGAGTTTCTCCCTAAGGTGGTATCCCCCTTCCATCTCAATCAGGATATCTCCTTGCCTTCTTTGTGTCCTCATCCAGTTCATCAATGTGAAA